>NW_006159540.1:181269-194924 GCF_000334495.1 Tupaia belangeri chinensis
ACCTGAGAGGAGAATATAAGAAAAGAAATGGGATGTGGCCACCCCATGGGAGTGATTTCTCATTTTCCCTCTCTGTTTTTCTCTCTTGGGAGCACATGCACCCTGTGGCAAAGGTCTTAAAAAAAAAATGAAGGAGCGAAATAAGGGAACTGAAATTTAATTTGACAATTGTATGACCTTTGGGAGAAATATGGGTACATAACTTATATTTATAGGATTCGATCAGTATTTGTGATATCATATAATGATTGTTTTATGAAGATACATGAATGAAATATTCTAAGGACATTAACAGAACTATCTTGCATCTTCTAACAGAAGACATTATTTTCCTTATAGACACTCTAAATTGCATTTTTCTAAGCATTGGCTGGCTGTTAAGAAACTCAGTAATAAAATTCAGGCAAATATGTCGGAGTCCAATAGGAAAATAAATATCTGTTCCTGATATTGTCTTTACTTCAGTTTCATTGAATCTATTTTTAAAAAATAATAGGATGTTAAATAAATGTAAAAATTAGAGTAAGTCATGATAATGTGCCATCTGAAAATCCAACTAACATTTTACAAAATGTTCATGATATATCAGTCTTTGCATTTCTCAGCAGGGAATAGGACCTCGGCCTACTTCTGCAGAACAATTTCCTTGGTAGTTTATTCCCCCTCCCCATTTTATTAAAAGATTAGTCTCATGGTTCCAGAATGATATATGTTTCTATTATTGAATAAAATCTGTGTAAAGCACAATTCTGTAAATAGAGACAGAAATCAATGGCGATAATCATGAGGAGACGGGTGGAAGATGACACAGTTGAAGGACATCTTGGTGGAGAGCTTAAATTGGAAGAAATAGGAGCATTGGGAAACAGAAGAAAAAAATCAGCCAGTCATCATTCCAAACATTGCCAAGCTCTGTGGATGCCAACCAAGGACACTTCTTTTATGCAACATGGAAAGAAATAATCCTGGTTCTAGATCTCTTTGGATGAAGGTAAGTGGAAGTTAACAAAATAAAAAAAAATATGATTGCTCTAAGATATCCTGTGTTCATGCAACACATAGCATCACAAGGAGCTATGATAGGTAATAGCATTTTATTTGAAACCAGAGGATAGTGGTAGGATCTAAAATATATATTAAGCTTTATTTATATGCTTAACAGTTGCAGTGGTGGGCCAGCCAGTGGCATGGTGGTTGAGGTGGCTGGATCTCTTGTGGCTGACTGTGCAGTTCAAGTCCTGGACCTGGTGATAGGAAAAGATGCTGGATATGTGTACAGGTGTGCCCAAAATCCTCAAAGGAGAAATGAATAAAGGGTTTCAGTGTACCGCCTACTAACAGCGGGTGCTTTCTCATCTCTCCCACCCTCTTCATTCTTGCCAGTATACATGTCTTCTAGCAAATTATTACAAAAATGTTTCAGTGACAGTAAATAGAATTTAAAAATCTTTTCATTAGGGCTTTGTAATCTATTCTGATGTCAGCACAGGGAAAAACTTAATCAAAAATTTAAAAAATGTGTATATTCATTATTTACTATGTCAGAGACTAAAATGCTTTCTTAAATAATTTGATCTCACTGCAGTTGCCAATGACTACATGACTTCTGGAGAAAAACTGCTACTTCCCTAAGTTTAGCTCATGCCCTGTACATAAGATATCTCTATAATAAATGATTGTCCTAGTTATGATGTTTCTAGAGTGGAAACTGACAGAAATAGCAGCTGGTGGTCGAAGCAGTGATTGTACTACTTCTTTTCTCCCTTGCTGTCAGCTGCGGTGGAAAGCAGAAGTCAAACGAATTATTTTCTATGCTTTGGCAACGTACCAGGATTGAACAAGCAACTCCTTGGCCAGCTCAAAGTTGAGTTTACTGCTAGCTAATGTAAGATTTAGAATGAGTGTAATTTTCAGTTTTTGCAAAGAATATCAAATGATAAATAATCAGATCTTTGCCTGAATTGCTTACTTCAGTGAAACATGGATTAAATATGTAGTACAAATATCAGTTAATCCATCCAAGAAGCTGGATATATTCATTTGCTTTCTGTGATCCAGCTTGGTTGTCTCATTAGAAAAGAAGGGAAAAGAGAAATAATGTCCCACTTATTTATGTGTTTACAAGACTTTGTTTTCTTTTTGCTTAGACTGCTGTTATGCTGGCTCAGTTCATAGTCTCTGTGCCACAACAATTTAATACTTCATTAGAGAAGTGTTAATGAAGGTTCCAGAGAATTTTTCCTATCCAGGCTCAACAATGAGAGCAACTCCACTGAGTATTGATCTTGGAGTGATGCACATGAAAACAAAGCCAAGCAAAGGAATAGAACGTTACTAATATTCTCTGCACCTTGAGGTAAAGTTGAAAAGTGGGTGTTAAATGGTATCTTATGTGTAATTTAGTTGGATGAGGAGAGTGTCTCATTTATACTCAATAGATTAGTTGCTGTAGTGAGTGTGTCACATTCATACTTGACATCTTAATACTAAATTAAACAATTGCTATAATCCTAGTCCTTTTGGAAGAGTTGCCAAAGGCAACACACCTTGGCTTCTGCTTTTAATTTTCAAACAAAATCAACAGCTAATCCATGAGAAAATATCTTGTTGCTTTTGAAACACTTAATTTATCATCTGATGAGATAATAAATATTTATTAAATGCCCACTGTGTGTAGGCATTAATTTTCAAACTCCTGTGGTCTCTAATTCTAAGGAGAGGAAGAACCTTATTGTAATAAGTTTTTACTTCAATTTGAGGGGAAAAAAAAATAAAAATGAAAAAAAAACTGCCAGTGAAAAGCTTATATGATGAAGATCAAGAGATTGGTTCTCTTATGAAGTTAGATTTGTTGTATGTAAAGGATAATTTTTTCCAGCTAATATAATTAGGAACTTTTTGTGGTAGTGGAAATCTAAGCTTAAAATAATTCAAGGACCAGCAGTTAGCGTAATGGCTGGGTTACTGGACTCCCACGTAGTCGACTGCAGTTCGAGTCCCGGACCTGGTGGCTTAAACTCACGCTGGGTGTGTGTGCATGCGTGCCCAAGATCCCAAGAGGGGAATGGAGGGAAAGGGATTGCAGGTTAGCCATCCCCCCTGGGGGGTGATTTCTCACTTTCTGTCTCTCTCTATCTGTCTATCACGTGCCCTATAGCAAACAAAACAAAACAAAACAAAACAAAACAAAAAAAAGAAAGAAAGAAAAAAAGGGTGATAAAGATAGAAGGAGCAAGAGGGAGGCACAGGTTTTCTGGCTGAGTTCATCAGCAAGGACTTCTGTCCAGTCTGCAGTGGGGAAGGAGGAGCTATTCTAGCCTTTGAGGGCCACTCCCTAGTTCCTGTGGTCCCAGAGACAGAAACTCAACCTCCTGCCACATTGGGAGCAGAAAAGTTTGGGTATATTGGAAACAAACAGCTGAAGAAAGGCTACTCTGAAAGAATTCTCTCCCGACAACTTCCATAGAAGTAAAAGAATATAAACTCTTCACTGAAAACCTGAAATCCAGACTCCTACTGTGGATTCCACGCTTCCAACAACAGTAGAGGAGAGATACCGGCACAGAGCTAATGTACACCATAGGGAAGGGCACGCGTATATGGCTACAGAAACATGCTCCAAAGAAGTGGGAAGAAGTGAATATATCACCTTATAACTAAAAATCACAGCAGAGCTCCAAGATATGGAGAGAGGGGTGGAGAAATACCTCCTCACCCCAAGGAAAATAATAATTCCTCACCAACAATGGATAAAACATGAGAGATCACAAAAAGAATTCAGAATATTCATTGTAACAGGATTAAATGAGATGCAAGAGAAAACAGACAATCCATTCCATTTCAGAGACTTAAAGGAGGAATTGCATAAAGAGATGGCATCCTGAACAATGACTCAAACATAACTTTTGGAGATAAAGAATATGATACAGGAAATCAAAACCTCTTGTGGAAATGTCAACAGCAGATTAGACCAAGAAGAAGAAAGAATCTCTGACCTTGAAGACAGAAACCTCTGATTTAGTACAAGCAACTGATAAGAATAAAATAACCACTGAAAATCAGGACAACATACAGGAACTCCTAGATGCCATTAAGTGGCCAAATATCCACACAATAGGTGTTTCAGAAGGCAAAGAGACATGTAAGAGCATTGAAAATCTCTTTCATTATATATTAGCTAGAAACTTTCCAAATTTAGAGAACCATATGGGCATCAAAATCCAAGGATTATAAAGGACACCACACAGATATAACGTAAGTTCTCCTCCTAGGCACATTATAGCAAAACTGGTAAAGATCAAAGACAAAGACAACATTCTAAAAATGGCTTGAGATAAACTCCAACTTACTTACAAAGGTTACCCCATTGGACTAAACATCAGTTTCTCAACTGAAACAATCCAGGCAAGGAAAAAATGGGAGTACAAATTTAAAACTCTGAAAGACAAACAATTTCATCCAATAGTAACTCAGCAAGATTATTCTTCATGTAGGAAGGAAAAATAAAATTGTTCTTAGATAAGCCAATGCTAAAATAATTCACCAAAACTAAACCAGCTCTTCAGAAAAAAATACTTAAGGGAGAATGAGAATATACACCAGAGAAACTAAAGAGAGATAAACAGAAGTAAGAGAGCATAAAACAACCAGAAAAAAAGGGATAAGTCTATGCACACAAACATTGAACTTCAGGATTAAATTTTCCACTTAAAGTCTAAAAATTCAGATTCAACTATTTAACATACAAATAGGTTTCAGTACAAATTCACCAATTATTTGATAGACAGTTGTCTTTATAAGTTTCAATTTATATATTTATTATATCCATTACTCATTATATAAAACTAGACAACAGAGGAAAATTCCAAAATGGCACAAGTAGCTGAGACTTTCTTTGGAATGAATTTAAAAAGGCTAAAATCAATAACTTTGTAAAGCCTATAGATCACCAAATTACTGACTTTACTATGTCTTCACTTTTAAACATGTCTTTCTAATTTTGTTTTGTTTTGACTTTTTTGAGGACTTATTTCTTTATGCATAGTACTTCTATGGTCTTATAAGAATTCACAGTGAGTGAATAAAATTTTTCTTTTTCTATCTCTTTCTAATGAGCTATTATTATGTATGATTTTGCCTTTCTCTAACTGGAGCAATATTGAGACAAGATATCTTTTCGGATTATAAACTCTTATCTCCCATAGTCCCATGGAAATTACTAATTCTTCTTTCATTGACTGTGTTAAGTTTAGTTTTGTTTCCAAAAATTTATTTTCATTAATTTAGGAAACTTTCCTTTTTCTGATTTTTAATCAATTTATTTTTATTAAAACTGAATTTCACTGTAAAGAATGTCATGACAATTCAATACATACTTACAAAGTAACCAGTAGAGTTAATTTTGAGTATTTACAACATAATGTAATGTTAAATTTTCAAGTAGATGAGATTGGTTATATCCTCAATTTATTTATCATACACTGTATATGTACTTTAAAAAAACCATGCTGGACCCAAAAAGATGTATAATGATTACATATAAATCATACATTATATATTTTAAAAATAAAACAATGAAATATAAATAAAAATAAATCAAGGGTATAATTTTGACAATTTGAAGGTAGAATATAGAGAGAGCTTAAGTTTTATTTAAAGAAACAATGGAATAAGGAAAGTAAAAGGAATGCAAAGGGCAGGTCCATGGCCCGGTGATTAAGACGACTGGATCCTGAATGGCTAAAAATACCTCTGGAGTTCCAAACCCAGCAGCTTGCAAAACATGCTGGTGGAGGTGGTGGTGGGGAGGTCAGCAAGTGGCATGATGGTTAAGGTGGTGCATTTCTGCATGGTTGACCATGGTTTGAGTCTCGGACCTGACAGCATTAAAATCACACCAAGTACATACATGTGCCTGTCTGCTGGAAACCCTGAGAGAAGAACGGAGGAAAAGGATTGTCGCATGACCATCTTCCCTAAGGAGTGATTTCTCACTTTCCCTCCCTGTCCCTCTCTCTAGGGCAAGTGCACATGCCCTATGGAGGAAAAAACAAAACAAAACAAAACAGAAAGAAAAGAAAACTTGCCATGTGTGTGGATGCATGTCCAAAATCTCAAAAGGAGAGAAGAATGGTGGAGAAGGGATCACAGCATGACCATACCTTATGAGGGTTGTTTTCTCATTCTCTGTATCTCTTAGGCAAGTGCATGCACTCTCTGACAAATTACCACACACACACACACACACAAAAGTATATTGTGGAAGTTACTTGACTTCTAGTTTCCAGAAAATTAATTTTATTGTACTAAATATACAAAACAATATGATAAAAATAATGTAGAATTTAAAAAGACATTTAAAAAAATAAAAAACAAACTCCCAAACAACAATCTTTTTTCATGTTTCCATCTTCTTTCCCACTAAAGATTTTTGAGCAGTGAAATAACATGTTAGAAAATGTGTTGTAGGACTTTTAGGAAGATTAATCTATCAATAGAAGGTAAGATGGAGAGTGAAGAAAAGTGTGTGAAACCCAGAGACCAATTATAATTCTATTGAAGTAATCCAGGTGAGAAGTGATAAGGGCCTGAACAGAAATGGAAAGAAATGGGAAGTTGTAAGAAGCATTGGAATGGAAAAATCACTGATTGGATATGGGCCATTAGAGAAAGGTAATCGTCAGAGATGAATGAAGCCAGAATTAATAGCAACAGTTCCAGAGATAGAAAGCAGAAATGGAATATCTAGAGTAGGAATCTAGCTATGGAGAATGATTTATACATACATGCTTTTTGTAACATGCAGTATTTGTAAAAGTATTTAAAAAGTCACTGATATGTTTAAAGATGAAAAATTTGTATATATAATATATACATATTTCTAACTCTTAGATCCTCCCCAAATTTCAACCTTTGTTAATCATACAGAGGATGGCTGGAATTATAGGTGTGAATTAAGCCTGGTGTGTTAAGAAAGTAGAGAAGATTATCAATGACTTTTTTGAGAAGAAGATAAGTATTTAGTGAAAAAAGTGGCCAGTGAAGTAGAGAACTAACATATTTATCAAAATTACAGTGAAGATCTAGAAAAAGATTTAAAAAAAATTTTTTTGGAAAGGTTTTTGCTATAGGGCACGTGCGCTCTCCAGAAAGACAGAGAGACAGAGAGACAGAAATCGAGAAATCACCACCCCTGGATGGGATAGTCACACCACAATCCCTTCTCCTCCATTCTCCTCTCGGGATCTTGGGATCTTAGGCACACATGCACGCGTGCCCAGTGTGAGTTTAAGTCACAGACTCCGGGACTTGAACCGTGGTTGGCTACATGGGAGTTCAGCAACATTGCCATTATGCTAACTGCTGGTCCGAAGATTTAAAATTGTTGAACATATATTGAGAACAGTGTTATAGGGAGGACATGGAGAGTGAGAAAAGAGTACCATATTTAGTAACTATGAGATCACTGATAACACCTAAGAAATCAGTGAACCATTAGTATTTGTCAAATCATTTACTGGACTGTTAATTTTCATTTAAGTTTTTTCTTTCTTTTTCTTTCTTTTTTTGAAAAAAAGAAAAGGAAATGGAATGGTAAGTAGTTGGTTATGAACTTAAAAAAAAATTACCTCATTCTGTTATACACTCCCAAGGAAATGAAATTTCAAAAAAGACGATGTTCACTTTTTGAAACAAAGTCAAGGGAGCAAATTGAGATAAAAATTTTAGATACATGAACATTGTTAGGATTTACAGGAAAAGACAGAAAAGTGTTGAGTGAAGAGAGACTAATTTGGACACCATTTCAGTAGTCCTGGTAGAAGATGTTGGTGGTTTGAGCTAGAGTAGTAGCTGTAGAGATGGTAATTAACAGTAAGATCCAGTCTGTATTTTGGAGCTAGAACTGCCATTACTTGAAAATTAATAACATATAAAATGTGAGAGCAAGAGAGTAATAAAAATATGTTATTCTTTTGGTCTAAATAGCTGGAAGAATGGTGGTACCCTTTATTGAGATACAGAAAAGTATAAGACTTTTTTTTTTTTTTGGTAGAGTCTAAATCATGCGTTCTCTTTTATATCTGTGTATTAACCTTGATGTTACTATTAGACATCCAAGTGGTGATATTGTCTAGATAGATACGGTAAAGTTTGGGCAGTATAAATTTAACTGTCATCAGTATATTAGTAATATAGTCTAAGGGACCAGCAGATAGTGTAATGGTTACGTCGCTGGACTCCCACATATTTGACCATGGTTTGAGTATCAGACCAGCAGCTTTAAACTTACACTGGATGCATGTGTTTGCCCAAAATTATGAGAGGACAATGGAGGGGAGGGGATTGCAGTGTGACTATCCCCCCCGACAACTGATTTCTTGCTTTCTGTCTCTTTGTCTCACCAGGGAGCACACGCACCCTATAGCAAAAATCTTTCTAAAAAAGGTATATATATATAGAGAGAGAGAGTCTATAAAATTGCGAGAATGAATGAGATTACTTAGAGAGTGCGACAATAGAGAGAAACAGAGAAAAACCTCATTGGAGTTTCTATATCTGCTTCAAATCTCGTTAGACCTCATAGTTTTTATATAGTTGAGTAGTATTTCATCAAAGATGGTAACATCTTTGACTAAACCAATATATCATGTATTTGTGCTGGAAAAATCCATTTTGTATGCTGTAAAGATTTACAGTGATTGCATATAACAAAATAAGAAAATAAAAAATAAAACAACAAAAGCAGTGAGAGCATTAGGTGATTTTATTCCTGAGTGATTGGCTGATGAAACAGTACAGTCTTGGATTTGTCTTCAGACGTAGCTGAATGGCCTTCTGGTTAGGCTTTATCTCTCCGTCTCTCAGCTTTGTTATATTATTTTATTGTATTTGAAATGATAATGCATGGTTTACATATAATCATTCTACATCTTTGTGGGATACAGTATGTTTCTCAAAGCATGCTTATAGTGTGTGATAGTCAAATCTAGAATATTCATTATTTTCAACAAAGAACATAGCATTATGTATGCACCTTCAATATTCAATCACTTTTTTATTTTTAAATAGATATAAGATTGGTCAGGAACAGCAGTTGGTGTAATAGCTATGTCACCGGGCTCCCATTAGTTAACTATGGTTCAAGTCCCGGACCCAGTGGCTTAAACTCTCGCTGGGCGCATGTGCATGCGTGCCCAGGATCCAGAGAGGAGAATGGAAGAGAAGAGATTGTGGCGTTGCCATCGCCCTTGGGGGATGATTTCTCACTTTCTGTCTCTCTGTCTCTCTTTGTCTTTCTGGCAAGCACATGTATCCTATAGCGTCTTTCGGGCAAGCACATTTATCCAATAGCAAAAATCTTTCAAAAAAAAAAAAAAGTAAAATAAAGTAATTGGTTCTGTATGACATGACTTTCTTTAGTATGTTTTACTTTTTTGTTGGCTAAAATATTTAATAGTGTATAGAATATCACTAGAGTAAATTTTGGATACAGTATTTTAAACTTATCATTCTTATCAAGTGCCTGAAAACATAATACTGAATACACCCAAATATTGCTTGAAAACATAAAAATGTTTTCTATATACAAAGAAGTCTTGTGCTCTTATTAGCTATATATAACTCTCAGGTTTTTTTTTTTTCTTTTTTTTTTTTTTTTTTAGAGGTTTTTGATATAGGGCACATGTGCTTGCCAGAAAGACAAAGAGAGACAGAGAGACAGAAAGCGAGAAATCACCCCCCAGGGGGGATGGCCATGCCATAATCCCTTCTCCTCCATCCTCCTCTCAGGATCTTGGGCACACACGCACACGTGCCCAGCGTGAGTTTAAGCCACCGGGTCCGGGACTCGAACCGCGGTCGACTACGTGGGAGTCCAGCGACATAGCCATTACACTAACTGCTGGTCCAACTCTCAGGTTTTTTAACTAAATACATTTCAACTCAATACAGAAAATAAAATTTTAAAAATTACTATGGAACTTACATATGGAATTTTGTACTTACTCTATTAGTTTTTTCAATTTGATTTTCATAACACTATTACTTTTTAATTTCTTTGTTACTATTAAGATAGTTCATTAACCCAGTTGTATTGTACTGGGGTTACAACAGCAAGCCAGAGAAACAAGGTCCTTGACCTAATGGGAAAACATAAATATATGTAAAATAACTTTAAATTGTGATCTCTTTTGAAAAAGTGTGAGACAGATGACGGGTAATTGGGGAAGTTTTTCTGAGAATGCAACATCAGTAATGAGATGTGAGAAACTTGCTCTCAGGGGCCTGAAGGAAGAAGAGGCAAAAGAAAAGAATCAGACAAAGGACAGAAAACTGCAGGCCTAAAGGCCCTGCGTGAGAAGATGGGCATTGCCTTCAAGTTTTGGTATGACATTTCCTTCAGGTTTTGTTATTATTAGCAAATATTTTATAATTTATTCATATCGTCATAGTGCTTTTTGTGATTAAATTACAATAAACTTAGAAATCGACCTCATTTCTCATTAATACGCTATAATTAATATACATTTATAGTAACCATTGTTTTAAAAACTATTTAAATGCACTTTTAATATTTGATTTCTTATATAATAAATTTCACCAGGAATTGAAATCTTCAGTTCCATTTCTCTGATTTAAACTGATTGATTTTATCCAAAGATGAAAGATGTATAATTGGCATTTTTTTAACTTACACAAGTGATCTTTTCCTTTGTTTAGTTCTTTTAAGAATTATTTTTGTTTAACTTTTTATTTACTTATTTATTTCAATTTGACCAGGGAGGGACAGAATGAGAGAGAGGGAAAGTGAGAAAGCAAGCTGCCAGGTCAAGAACTTGAACCTCAGTCTGCCATGTGGGAGTCCAGTGCCCTTAACCACCACACCACCTGCTGGTCCCTCTTTGCTTGTTTGCTTGTTTGCTATAGGGTGCATGTACTCCCTAGAATGGGGCAGGCAGTGGGAAATCATGCCCCAGAGGGGATGACCATGCCACAATCCCTTCTCCTACATTTTCCTCTAGGAAGTTTGGGCACATGCACATGTGTTCCTGGCATGTTTTCAAGGACATGGGTCTCTGGGACTCTAACCATGCAGTCAGCCATGGGGGATCCAGCTGCCTTAACTACCAGACCACTGGCTGACCTGTAGAAATGTTATTTAACTTAAAATCTCATCATTATTTTTAAAATTATTTATTTATTTATAAGTGTAATTATTTATCCATGAGAAAGATAGGAAGAGACAGAGAGAGAGAGACAGACAGATAATAAGGATGGCTTCATGCTGTAGTCTACCCCAGCCTCAGCCACCACAGATCATGGACACGCACATGGCCAATGTATATAGGGAAATCTCAGGGTGCGAACCCAGGACCTTCCTAGGTGGCCTCAGTTGCATTACCACTGTGCTACCACCTGGTCCAACGAGTTTATTTATTTGATTTCCTTTATGAAAGAGATAAAGAGAGAACATGCACAGAAGTGAATATAAGAGACAGAAACAACTACCCATCAGGGTGTTGTCACACTGTGATCTCCTTCTTCTGAGCCACATGGCTAGACAGGATCTTGGGTGCATGTGTCTGCTGTGTTTCAGGTCCACTTGGGCTCAGAATAGTACTCTTGGACATGTGGCATTTAATACTACAGATCAGTTTGCTGATTGTGCCACTTGCAGATAGGCTATCATCATGTTTCCCCCTTCATCGGAGAGAAAAAGAGATGAAGGGAGAGGGAGGAAAAAGAGAGATACAGAAATAGGTATTTTTTGTCAGGATCTTGCCATGCCACAGTCCTCTTGCCTCAACCTTTTAATTAGCTAGGATTACAGACATGTACAATCATGGCAAGCATGCTCTAATTGGCCTGGGAACCAAACCAGGTCTCCCGTGTGGCTTCCAGACTCCCAGGTTGTAGCACTATCTGTGGGCCACTGTAATTATTATTTTTGACATAAAAATATCTACTAATACAGGATTTGAACAATTGTTTATTGTTCATTCCTCCTGCCCTCAGGGTTTTTATAGAGATATAATCATATATCCTAAAGAACACGAATGCTATTTTTAAAATAGTTTTTGCCTTCTTACAGAGCAGGGTGGAATGAAACCACGAACTCCTTTTATCTTAGCCTTACATTGGCCTTGGCAAGGAAATGAGAACACATAGAGGCACTACTAATCAGAATAGATTTCTTACCTGAAGTTGAGGGAAGATAAAAGGCCTCAGGCCTGACAGAGAGTCAAAGTTCTCATCTTTGGAGTGAAAAATGCCTGAACTGTCAGAAGTAGTGAGTTTACTGTAGAGAACCCTGCTAGTCTTACTGAGGTCAAGTCATCTGCTTCATCCTGTATTCTCAGTCTATCTACTTCACCTAGTACATAAGGGCTGCGCACACTCCAATGTTAAGCTGTAAAATTTGTCACCTTGCAGTTGGACCTAACTGAAAGTGCTTCCTGTGGGAAAGAGCTTTATTGAGCTGTGTTTGAACACTGAAGCTGAAAAGGAAAAACAATAGTTGTACCCTTAGTTCATTTATATTCAGTTTCTTTGTTTTTTCTCCTTCCCCAAGATAAGAAAAACATGTATAAGTGAGAATAATAAATTGACAATTTCTTTCCTTGCATTTCAATGCTTTAATAGCAGGTACAATTGTCCCTTTTTGTTTTGACAAAAATAGTTTCTCATTCTTACATCATTTAGTCCACCTTTGGAAGGCTTATCAGATCTTCCAACTGAAAGTAATATTTCTCTTTTTTGTTTTCTGTGGTACATGTTATTATAGGGTGATTTTAAAAAATGCAATTTTTTTTTGCATTTCATATTCTTCCGCTGAAAGGAATGCTTCTTCCAATTTCATTATAAGCTCACAGAAACTAAAATACATGCTGCATTTATACTGATATTGCTACAGCATCTACCACAGTGCCTTGTATATAAGCACTCAGGCTGCACCTAAGGAAAAAAAAAAAAGACGTTTTGTCACTCTAAGCAGTCTTAACAAATTAATTTTATGAATTTCAGATTTTCTTATACTGTTCTTAAAAATTCCTTGACAGTCTCTTGTAGTAATTCTTGGCTGTGTGTATTTTCTCTTTTTTCTATTCATTCTTCATTAATCTGCTAGCCAGAATAATGTGGCAGCTTAGTGTCAGAATTTTCTTCTTTAAAATTGTCTAATCTATTATTTTCCTTTGTGAACCATAGACTCTGGGATCGCTCATATGTTTATTGACTAAATCAACATTAATTTTGCATTGCCTTTTAGGTGTGTGGCATATATATTTATTCACAATTGTGGGTAAGAGACTCGCAGTATCTGATGGAGGAGTTTTATGCTGAATATGTCACCCCCCACCCCCCAGAATTAATATGTTGCAATTCTAATCCTTCATGTGGTGATATTTAGAGGTGGGGCCCTTTGGGATTAATTCATGTTCTTATAAAAGCAAACCCAGAGAGCTCTCTCACCTTTTCCACCATGTGAGGATATAGCAAGAAGATGCCATGTATGAATCAAAAAGTGAGCTCCAGAGGAGAATGGAGGAGAAGGGATTGCGGCGTGACCATCCCCCCTGGGGGGTGATTTCTCGCTTTCTGTCTCTATGTCTCTCACTGTCTGTCTGGCGAGCGCACGCGCCCTACAGTGAAAATCT
>NW_006159540.1:194950-195379 GCF_000334495.1 Tupaia belangeri chinensis
GACGCCCCGCGCCCTACAGTGAAAATCTCTCAAAAAAAAAAAAAAAAAAGTGAGCTCTCATCAGACATTCAATGCCTGGGCTTTATCCTTGGAGTTTCTAGCGTCCAGCTCCAGCCCCCAGCCCCAGCTAATCCTCCTAATTAGCTAATATTACAGATGTGTGTGCAATCATGCCTGGCATGTTCAGAATGGCCTAGGAACAAAACCCAGGTCTTCTGTGTGGTTTCCAGCTCCCAAGCTGACGGAGAACCTGAATAATGGCCATAATTATTGACTGTAAACCTGTAGATATATACAAATGATTGTAATTTAAACTCTAAGTGAAAGTATGACTCTTAAAAATTAAGATACGGGGTAGCTGGTATCTCGGTGGTTAAGGCGGCTGAATCCCATATGGTCAACCACAAGGTTCAAGACCCAGCCACTTGA
>NW_006159540.1:195399-264755 GCF_000334495.1 Tupaia belangeri chinensis
AAACCCTGAGATGAGTAAGAAATGGAGATGGGATTGTGACGTGACCATTCCCCACAATGGCGTATTTTCTTGCCTTTTCTCTCTCTTTGTCTATCTCTTCTGGTGAGCTCATGCATGCTCTGTCAAATTGAAAACAAAACAATAATGATAAAAGGGAGATATTTAATACATAGAAAGTGGAAAATAGCAAATGACAGTGATTGTCTCTCAGGGAGCATTTTAGGAATGACTCCTTGTCTTATTTACATTATTTATCTCCCAAATTACGCACACACACGTATCTTACTTGTCTATCTCTTCTGGTGAGCTCATGCATGCTCTGTCAAATTGAAAACAAAACAATAATGATAAAAGGGAGATATTTAATACATAGAAAGTGGAAAATAGCAAATGACAGTGATTGTCTCTCAGGGAGCATTTTAGGAATGACTCCTTGTCTTATTTACATTATTTATCTCCCAAATTACGCACACACACGTATCTTACAATCTAAAAATCTATGAAATACATTTACTATTTAAAAAAATTGAGAACATCTGGTGTAATGTAAAATATTTCACATAGACCTGCATGTTACTGCAGAAGAAAATCAGATGACACTTTACAAGGCCAAGTTGCTTATGTTATGAGCGCATACGATAAAGCTGCAATGCAACTGTTGAAGATAGTTTTTAATATTGTAAGTACTGACTTAAGGCTTTTTTCAGCAAAGATTATATGACAATTCTAAAAATTAAGTTGTAAAGAAAAATTTACTACATGGAAAATCACGAGATAGTATTAAATGAGTCACTCACCCATGCTGCACAAATTTATAGCCATTATCTGTGGCGAAATAGAGTTAGAGACTGACACTTAATGTACCATATGATTCCTTTATTATAAATTTCATGTTCTGCTCAGACTCTTTAACCACTACCATATGGTTTTCATTAGGTTTGTTGCCATTTGTTATGCCCAATAAGCTAAAAACTTTATTATATATCGATTGCTTGCTGTGAATGTCTGAAAACTTCTGTGCTCTCAACCTCATCATTGATCAGGTATCAATTATTTTTTCTGCTCTCAGACCACAAAACATATTAAATTGATTCTGACTTTATCTGGTACATGCTAAAGGGCCTGACCCCAATTTTTCTGTTAAAGGCCTTTTAGCTTCAGTTTTAAGAGCAGTTTTGTTTCTTATGGTATTATAGTGCTCTTGCCTAGGAGTTCCATTTTGCCATTTGTCTCACTGGAAAACAGAACTAAAGCAGTGTTTTGGAAAATTGTTAGGATTTTGAGGCTACTGTTCTTGACTTAATCAGTATCAATAAAAATGGTTTAAGAACGTGGGGGTTGTAAAATGAATTGCTCAGTGTTGGTTATAAATTTAAAAGGAAGTAATTAAAAATTTTTATCAATAAAAAGAATGTTTGTTTCCCATCCTATATTCTGTAACATCCAATTTCTTTATGCCTACATATTGTGGGATAAGTATTGTTCCAAGAATGACAGCTGAAATTTATAAGGTAATTTGCTGATTTTTAAAATTATGATTGGGGGACCAGTGGTTAGCATAATGGCTATGTCGCTGGACTCCCATGTAGTTGACCGTGGTTTGAGTCCTGGACCTGGTGGCTTAAACTCATGCCGGGTGCATGTGCGTGTGTGCCTAAGATCTCAAGTGGAGAATGGAGGAGAAGGGATTGCTGCATGGTCATCCACCCTGAGGGGTGATTTCTCGCTTTCTGTCTGTCTCTCTCTGTCTTTCTGGCGAATGCACATGCCCTATAGCAAAAACGTCTCCCCGCCAAAAAAAAAGAAAAAAAAGAAAATTATGATTTTTACGTTTGTTTTGGGATGTCTGTGTTTTTTTATTTTAATTTTGCTATAGGGTGTGTGTGTTCACAGGAGAGTCAGGGAGAGCAGGAAAGTGAGAAAGCACACAAAGGAGGGTGATCATGCTGTAATCCATTCTCCTTCATTGCACCCAGTATGTTTTATAAGCCAGCAGGTCTGGGACTTGAACTGCATAGTCAGTAATGTGGGATTTAGCTGCTTCACATCAACTGCTTGACCCTATTTTATTATTTAATGTTTATTTTAAAATACAACACACTACACTCTGTACATAAAATCCAAAATAATACACATTTTAAAATTTAACCATTATAGGACATAAAATTAACTATGTGATTAAAGTAATATTTAATTTTTTTTAACTTGCTGGAGAATGTGAGAGATAGGTAGAGAGAGGGAGACAGAGAGGAACCAAGAAAGCACTCACCCCCACACATGGGGTATGGTTATGCTAAAATCCCTTCTCCTCCTTGTAACTCCTTTTGATATTTTGTTCACACAGCTTCATACACCCAGTGTGTTTTTCAAGCTTCAGGGTCTGGAAGCTGAGCTGTGTAGTCAGCCATGTAGGATCTTGTCTCTTTAAATACTAGGCCATAGTCTCACCCAATATTTTTTTTCCTTTTTGGAGAGATTTTTTGCTATAGGGTACGTGCACTCACCAGGAAGACAGAAAGAGACAGAGATACAGAAAGCAAGAAATCACCCCCCGGGGGGGGATGGGCACACCACAATCCCTTCTCCACCATTCTCCTTGCAGGATCTTGGGCATGTGTGCACACACAACCGATGTGAGTTTAAGCCACTGGGTTCAGGACTCAAACTGCAGTCGACTATATGAGAGTCCAGTGACATAGTCATTACGCCAACTGCCGGTCTCCCAATTTTAATATTTTCGAAAACAAACTTGGTGAATCTAAGTCGCAAGACTTTTTAAAAGAATTTTATAATTAAGTAGTGCACTTTTAGCCTCTATGATGAATCAGAAAAAAAAAAAAAACTTCTAAAACAAACAAGGTTCTACTTTTTCTTGCTACTTGAAAATTAGAAATGTCAAAAAGCATTTTCGTTTTGGCAAAGTCTAGACTCTGAAGTCAGGCAGAACTGATTTTGAAATTGAACTTCATATTAATTTACTCTACCTATTGAAAAACTTAATTTTCCTCACTGTACTGAGAATTAAATGAGGCTATGCTTGTGTATCAAAATTTCCTAGTATATAAACTGTAATAAAGGAAAAAAAATCAACTGCTTCCTGAGATTGATTTATTGACTTACACTAATGAATATCTATCTAAGCACTTCAAATCTTGTCATCCTCCTAAATCAGTTGGCAGATTAAAAATCATATGATATATCAAGAAAATAGTTAATGTTTCCTTGCTTAGACATGATGAATCAAGAATGGCCACATGCTATTTTGAAATTAATAAATTTGATTTTCCTTTAGTTATTTCTTTATCTTGTAGATTTCAGTTGCTTTAAAGGCAATGCTTCTCAAATTTAATGTGCATATGAATTATCTGGTGAGCTTGCAAAAATTTAGATTCTGGGTCAATAGGTCTAAGGCAGGGCATATAATCCTGCATCCTTTTTTTTTATAAGGGTTATTTTATTTATTTATTTTATTTTGATAAGAGAGGGACAGAGTGAGGGAGAGAGAGAGAGAGAGAGAGAGAGAAAGAAAGTGAGAAAGCTGGCTGCCAGGTTAGGACTTGAACCATGGTCAACCATGTGGGAGTCCAGCACCTTAACCACCATGTCACCAATCGGTAGTTACATCTGTAAAACTCACTGGTAACATCAGTACTCTTGGAGCATGGAGGCAGGTGTCTCGTTGAGCAGCAACATGTTAGGTCCTAGATGCTACACAGTCCATCTTTCTGTTCTCTCTCTACACATTCTCCCCTGCACCCTGAATCTAGACCCTGATATAATTTGTTCATTTGGAGTGCTATTGCCATTTAGATCTCCTACTTCCTTCAATCTATTGTAAGCTTTAGGAAAACATATCTTCTCTTACTAGCTGCTCTGTCCTCAGTCTACACAGTGCCAGCAACTTGGCAATAAATACGTATTTAGTGAGTATTAATGAATTCCATGTCAATAGAGAATTCAATGGCTTAAGAGGAAAAACAACAATAACAACAACAAAAACCCCAAAAAAACAAAAACAGAAGCCAGAGACTGAAAAGCTCTACATAAAAGCAATTGTGAACACAGTTGCTATTAACATTTCTTTGTAAATATTGAAGCGGTCATAAGATTTAAATTTATTTGTATAAATACCTAAGTGCATGAGTGATAGATTGAATGGTAAAATTATGTTTAGCCTTATAAGAAACTGTCAAATGTTCTTCAAAGTAGCTGTACCATCTTGTATTCCCATCACCATTAAATGAAAGCACCTGTTGCTCCATAGCTTCACGTCCAGCCAGTCTCATGTAGGGTGTGTAGGGTTAACCACATAGCATAGCAGAGAAAAAAATACTTGTTTGCAAATTTGTCTAAAACGCTATTAGTTAAATAATATACTTTTATATCAATATATAAGTGAGCTTTAAAAGAAGTTGACTTTAATACAAAAGTGAAAAATCTATATAGGTGAATAACTATACATTTTAGGGAGGGCGAGATTAATAAAACATCTTAAATCAATAGGAAACCAGCTCTGGATTAAAGGAGATAGAAAATAAATAAATAAATAAATACAATGTGAGACACTATCAGTAGAGACAGACCACAAATAGCCACAACATGATTGTTGCATTAGCAGTACTAATTATTTTCACAATGTAAAACATCTGATAAGGAATGATGCAGAATTTGGAACTGTGCCAGGTTAATATATATTATCATTTTGGTCACAAATATCTTCTATAATAAAAATAAGTTTGGGGTCTCTAATTTTTTTTTTTAGGTTAAATATTTCTTGATAGAGAAATGACTAACTACTTTACTTGCCATTGTAGCATGAAGGTGGCTTTATTTTTTTTTAGAATAAAAATGCAGTCAAGACTTTTAAAACTTAAAAACCATTCCTTAGCATAGCATTGTAATTATTTTCCTACTTTATGTAGGAAAAGAAGAAATATTTCAAAAGAAATTTAGACAAGACCATTGCAAGAAGTTTGGAGGTGTTTTTATTCAGCATTTTAGGCTTGAAGGGTATTCCATCCAAAGGAAAGTTATGCAACATTAGACTTTTAAGAAAATAAAAGAATTGGAGCCAGCAGGTGGTGTGGTGGTTAAGGGTACTAGACTCCCATGTGGCCTTTGGAGTCGCAGACCTGGTGGCTTACTTTCTCACTTTCCCTCTCTCTTTCTCTCTCTCTCTCACTCTCCCCTCTCTGGTCAAATTAAAATAAATAAATAAATAAATAAGTAAAAATAAAATAATTCTTTAAAACCAAAGAAAATAAAAGAATTTAAACTGTTAAAAATAAAGATTTTGGGGAACCAGCAGTTAGCATAATGGCTATGTCGCTGGACTCCCACATAGTCGACCGCGGTTCGCGTCCTGGACCTGGTGGCTTAAAACTCACGTCGGGCGCGTGTGCATGCGTGCCCAAGATCCCGAGAGGAAAATGGAGGAGAAAGGATTGTGGCGTGGCCATCCCCTGTGGGGGGTGATTTCTCACTTTCTGTCTTTCTGTCTCTGTCTGTCTGGCGAGTGCATGTGCCCTATAGTGAAAAAAACCTCTCAAAAAAAAATGAATAAATAAAAGCATTTTGGTGCTTTAAAGAAAACTTTATAAATATTTGCATGTGTTTGCAAAATTTGTACCTTAGAATTTAAAGTTCTTATTCAGCTTTAAATTTTGTGTATAGAGATTTTGACAAGATACTGGTGCATTTTTTGAAAATTGTATAATGAAGTTGAAAATTAAAACATCATAATTTATTCATTAGGCTATTACCTATTAGGGTCAGTAGTATACACTTTGATTTCATTAATTGTGATAATGATTATAAAAAGAAGGATGGGGACCAGCAGATGGCATAATGGTCACATCACTGGACTCACACGTGGTTGACCGTGGTTCAAGTCCTGGACCCAGAAGCTTGAAACTCATGCCAGGCACGTCTGTGCCCAAAATCCCAATAGGAGAATGGAGAAGGGTCTGTTTCTGTCTCAGTCTCTCTGGTGAACACACACACCCTATAGCAAAAATCTCTCTTTAAAAAAAAAAAAGATGAAGAATTGTGTTTTGCATTTAAGCAAGGTAAAAGATTAAGACTCTTTTTTTAAAAAAAATATTAGTTCTATTGATTAATCATTGATGTATAAAACACTGTACATATTTAATATGTTTGACATATGCACACATTAGTGAAACCGTAATCTCAATCAAGATAATAATTATATCAAGTTTCCTAATGTCCTGTAATTTTTCACCCTGTTCCTCCTTGTCTCATGCAGCTGCTAATCTGATTTGTTCTAACAGATTAGTTTGCATTCACTATAATTTTTTATAAATAGATTTATATAGCATGTGCATTTTGGCTAGCTCCTTTTACTAAGAAAAAATATTTTAAGATTCAATTATGTGTGTGTGTCAACAGTTTTTTCTTCCTTACATTGACTAGAATTTCATTTGATGAAGATAGATGTTATATTTTTAAAGTTGAATTTTCCTAGGCTTTCATATCTCTGAAGAATGTATAGAAAAATAAAATTATAAAATTATGAAATATAAATTTTATGTGTTGTTATAAACGGCATATAAATTGATGATAAATATAAATTTTGGTTTTCTAGTACTTCACAAGCAACTTATTTATAATTGTATATTTAATTTTTTTTGAGAGAAAGATTTTTGCTATAGAGCATGGGCGCTCACTGGAGAGACAGAGAGAGACAGAGAGACAGGAAGTGAGATATCACCCCCCAGAATCACCATACCTAATCCTTTCTTCTCCATTCTCCTCTTGGGATTTTGGGCACACATGACCTGGCATGAGTTTTAAGCTGCCAGGTCTAGGACTTGAACTGTGGTCAACTACATGGGTCTCCAGCAACATAACTATTTTGCCATCTCTTGGTCTAATGATTAAAGTGAAAAACTTAAAAATAAATAAATAAAGTGTGCATATGTTTTACAGGAAAATCATTCATTCAGATTGAGAGGCGCTAACACTAACCTATCCAGTCTAGTTCACACTGAGGTTCCATACAGAATTGGGTTTGAGAGCATTAGTGCTGATTTGTGTCTTGGAATTTTCTTCTTAGATAATCCTTCATAAAAGATTAATGCTTGTTTTATGTATAGAGAGGCATGCATGGAAACACAAAAATTTCAAATTTTTCTAATTTATTATATCAGGTTCCAGTTTTGTAACACTTCTGTGTTCTTGTCTTTAGTGTCTCTAGGGCAGCATCAATCCACACTATAGAAACTAAATTTAACTCTGGCCAACAAATACATACATCCATGCTCAGAATTTCTTGCCTTCTGCTGCTTGGGGTTCATTTTTTTTTTTTTTAAGAATTATTTATTTAATTTTATCTATCATTATTATCATTTTTAAAGAATTATTTTATTTAACTTTATTTATTTATTTTAATTTGATCAGTGAAGGAAAGAGAGAGAGAGAGAGAGAGAGAGAGAGAGAGAGAGAGAAAGTGAGAAAGCAAACTGCCAGATTCACGCCTCCAACTGTGATCAGTTATGTGGGAGTCCAGCACCCCTAACCACCACACCGCCTGCTTGCCCCATATTACAATTATTTTTCAATTTGCTATAAGGCATGTGGAACTCAACAGAGAGAGATGGGGAAAATGAGAAAACAAGTGTCCAGGTTTGGGACTCTGTGATTGGCTATGGGGGTCTAATGCCTCAACCACCATGCCACCTGCTGCAACCCTGGGGTTTATTTTTGAACCAACGTGGGTGGAGCAGGAAGAAGAACGTGTACAGAATCATGAAGGTACTGCTTCTTGTAAAATCTCAAGCAATATAAACTTTAATATGGAATTAATACTGATAGAGAAATATGAAGGAAGAAAATAAGAAATTTATCCTGATTGGCATATCTTAAAATCACTGTCATGGCAATTATGAAATATTTTATAGTAACTTACAGATTAGTACATAAAATAAACATATTCTTAATTTTTTTTTTACATGTCAAAATCTTACATTTCGAGTCCAGCAAGTGGCATGCATAGTGCTTAAGGAATTGAACTCCCACAACAAAAATTGTGGTTTGAGTCCTGGACCAGGAGGCTTGAAACTCACACCAGGCATGCATATGTGACTACACAAAATCCCAAGAGGAGAATGGAAAAGAAAGGATTGTGACTTGGCCATCCCCCCGCGGGTGATTTCTCACTTATTTATTTATTTTACTTTTAAGAGGATTTTGCCTTAGGGCACATGCACTCATGGTGGGGACAGGAGACAGACAGTGAGAGAGAAAGTGAGAATTCATGCCCGTGGGGGATGGCCATGCTGCAATACCTTCTTCTTCATTTTCCTCCTGGCTTCTTGGGTACGTGCGCGCGCACACGCACCCAACATGATTTTCAAGCCACCTGGTCTAGGACTTGAATAGCTATTAACAGCTACGCCAACTTCTGGGCCCTTGTTGTTTCTTTCATTATTTCTTTCTGTCTCTCTGGTGAGTACATGTACCCTGTGGCAAAACCTCAAAAAAATTTATCTTTTGTTTATTTGTTAATTATGAAGTAAAAAATCTGCATATCTGCATGTATGTAACAAAAGTCTATGTACATGCAGACACACACAATGTGTATAAATATGTTAGTACAATTTTAAGGTTATTTGCAACCTCTTACCAAAACCTAAGCACTCTTATGAGTCAAAAAGTTTGGAATTTTTTGTGATCATTTTTGTTGATTTGCTTCTTAGGTGTCTTAACAAATTGCCAAATTTAGGGAATTGATTGCACTTCACATATTAAAGATGAAGAAACCTCAAAAACTTAGAAGTTTTTACTATTACTTTTATTACTTTTAGATAGACGAGGAGTATAAGAGGTTAGATATCCTTAGTTAATCTTAAGGAATTAAATCTATCTGAGTAAAACCAATTGGAAAGGACTTTTTATCTCGGGCTCCCGGCCTTTGTTCTGTAATAACTGCAGTCATTTAAAGTAAATTGTCCATTAAAGTACCACTCCAGCTTTTGACAAATTGCATCAAACCATTTTCTTCCTCCAGGGAAACACAAACCTGAGAGCAGTGGCTTTACTTTTTTCTGCTTGACATATAGGTTGCCTGAACCAATGGGCTAAAATGCTTTTAGGTGCTCTAAAACACAACCCAAAGAGTTTATATATGGTCCAGGAGAGCCCAAGTGAAGACACTGAATGCTCGCAGCTTTTCGTGTGTGATGACAAATAATTGGTCACGCTTTTATATCATTTATCATTTCAAACCAGTTCAACCTTTAAAGCATGTAATGTAAGAACAGAATAAAATTTGCAAAGGTTGTAAGTACTATTTTTGGTTAAAAAGTCATTGACCCATATGTGAAGAATTCAAATGACTATCAACACACAAATTTAAAGTACTCCTGTCTTTAGAAGTTACTCTTTTATTTCTTAGTTGACCCAAGTTTAGGTTGCAAATAATTGAGTAAAAAAAAAGTCAATGCAAATAGTCTTTTGAGAATATAATTAGCTATTATTTAATATTCAAAGATAACTGTACAATTGTGGTTCAGATGTTAAAGGAATAACACTTTGTATTGTTTTTTTAAACTTAAATTATTTTTCTTAGCATGTTAAGACAGTACCTGAATTGTTATTAGTAGTAGTAAAAATAATTATTATTTCCTACCTTCACTGTATACAAGAAATCTTTAAAAAGTTTATAGACAATGCATATTATAAACAGTTTTTGCAGGACCAGCAGATGGCATAGCAGTTATGTTGCTGGCATAACCACATGGCTGACAGCATTTGAGCCCCAGACTCGATGGCTTGAAAAATCACACCAGGCATGTGTGCCCAAGATCCCAAGAGGAGAATGGAGAAGAAGAGGTTGCAGCGTGGCAATCCTCCATGGGGCGAGGAGTGATTTCTCACTTTCCTTTTCAGTCTCTCTCCAGTGAGCACACGTACCCTAAGGCAAAAACCTCTAAAAAAAAATTGCCTCAAAATAAACACCCATTTTACTTTTATTTTCCATTATGAACATTTAGAAGTCTCCTTGTGGGCTAGCGGGTGGCTGATTATTATGGCAGTGGACCACAGTTCGAGTCTCCTTGTGGCCTAGCAGGTGGCTGATGATTATGGCAGTGGACCACAGTTTGAGTCCCAGACCTGGAGGCTTGGTTTCTCTCTTTGGGGAGCACATATGATATATAGTAAATTAAAAATAATAATAATAGGGACCAGCAGTTGATGTAATGGCTATGTCGTTGAACTCCCATGTAGTCAACTGCGGTTCAAGTCCTGGACCCACTGGCTTAAACTCATGCTGGGTGCGTGTGCATGTATGCCCAAGATCCTAAGAGGAGAATGGAGGAGAAGGGATTGTGGCATGGCCATTTCCCCTGGGGGGTGATTTCTCTCTTTCTGTCTCTCTGTCTCTCTCCACCTTTCTGATGAATGCATGCCCCCTATAGCAAAAACCTTTCCAAAAAAATGGATAATAATGAATAAAAATAATTCTCAGGAAAAAAAGTCTCTTGTATAATAAAAAAGGACAATAAATGTTGCCTCTGTTTCTAAAACTTAAGTAACCACTGTAGCTTTGTTTGTTGACTTATAGTGACCATGTCATTGATTAGCAGTACAATGGATAATAATGAATAAAAATAATTCTCAGGAAAAAAGTCTCTTGTATAATAAAAAAGACAATAAATATTGCCTCTGTTTCTAAAACATAAGTAACCACTGTAGCTTTGTTTGTTGACATATAGTGACCATGTCATTGATTAGCAGTACAACACAGTTTAAGTTGTCAACTAAAAGTTTGAGTTCACATATGTAAAAAAATGAGCATTACACCAAAAATGACTTAAATGTTAATCTTAAATGTTTTTAAGAATAAAGTTTATTATCTACATTTTGCAGAGGATGTACGACTTGTTTTCTTATCCTATATTAATAGTCTGGTAAGCTCTGAGCAGTGTCATTTTCCTTGTTTTTCATAACTTTGACAATTTTGTAGATAATAAGCCTATTATTCTACAGATTATTTTTAAATTTTTGTTTGTCTGGTGTTTCCTATTGATTAGGTTCTAATTATACACATTTGAAGGAATGCTGCAGAAGTGAAGCTGTGTAACTATCAGAAAGCAATGCTTTTGGTTTGTCTCATTACTCATAATGTCAATTTTGACGGTACATTAAAGATTATGTGTGTCAGAGTTTGTCACTGGAAATTATTTGTTTTACTTTTGTAATTAATAAGAATTTTGTGGAAAAATACTTTGAGACTGTTTACATATTCTCTTCTTTACTAAGTTTTAGATTTATTCATTTCTCAGTTTAGATCAGTAAAGATCTTTATCTCAATGTCCAAATTGTTCCACATTTGGTCAGTGGAAGACTACTCAAGATTACTTTTCTATTCTTTCGGCATGTCCCCGTAATTCTTGAAGTGTGTGTGTGTGTGTGTGTGCGTGTGTGTGTGTATGTGTATGTGTTTAATTCTGGCCTTTTTTTTAACCTTTCCTGCCCAAGTCAAGTATTTCTTCATGAAGGCCCAATTACTTTTTTTTTTTTTTTGAGAGGTTTTCGCTATAGGGCGCGTGCGCTCGCCAGACAGACAGAGACATAGAGACAGAAAGCGAGAAATCACCCCCCAGGGGGGATGGTCACGCTGCAATCCCTTCTCCTCCATTCTCCTCTCTCACGCACACGCGCCCGGCGTGAGATTTAAGCCACCGGGTCCGAGACGCGAACTGCGGTCGACTACGTGGGAGTCCAGCGACATAGCCATTACTCTAACTGCTGGTTCCCAAGGCCCAATTACTTTTAATAAAGATTGTTATTTAGAAAACAAAGTCTTATCTCCACTGGGTTATGTGCATGTGTATTACACATTATAAGTATCCTAAGAACATTATTTCTAACCTCTCAGTAGAAAAAAGTTGACAAGAGTAAGGAATTTATGTATAATTGTATGTATTCATTTACAATCTTTCAATGACAAAAATAGATTAATACTGGCCAAAGGAAAGGACATGTCTTAGAGCAGATATTTTCTATTTGGCTCCACATTTTAGGTACTTGGGGAGCTCTTAAAAAGTTAATGTCTGCAGGACCAGCAGATGGTGTAATGGTTACATTGCTGACCTCCCACGGAATCAACCGTGGTTCGAATTCTGGACCTAGTGGCTTAAAGCATGCTGGGTGCCTGTGCGTGCATGCACAAGATCCCAAAAGGAGAATGGAGAGGAGGAGATTACAATGTGGCCAACCCTCCTGGGGAATGATTTCTCTATTTCTGTCTCTCTGGTAAGTACATGCACCCTATAGCAAAAATTTTGAAGAGAAAAAGTTAGCGTCTGAGTCCACCCCAGATATTCTCATCTAATTGATTTGGGGTATGACCTGGGCATTACACATGTGTATGTGTGTGTGTACATATGTGTGTGTGTGTGTGTGTGTGTGTATATATATATATATATATATATATATGTAGTTTTTTAAAAAAAATCTTCCTAAGGGATCCTAATGTGCAGCCAAGGTTGAGAATATGAGAGCCACAGTTTTAGACAAATATAGTTCTTTCTAAATATAGTTCAAGCCACATATTGCCATTTCATATATGTTAATTCAGGCTCCTAATATGAGTGATGTTTAGTCAAGACCCCTCATTATTGGTTCAACTAGACAGCTTCTGATTCCAAAAGTTTCTGCGAGGCATTGTTATGAATGGCACATCTAAAAATAAATTATCTCATATTAGGCGGATTAGGAAAGTTATCAGTTAAGGTTTTTATTTTATTTTATTTTTTTTCCCTATGGGCTAACATGAAATCTGGAATAAAGTTGTAGCCTCTTTGGACTTCTTTTCCTTAGAAAATCACCACTTTGGTCTTTTGGACATTACCACTCTCACTATAAAGTAGATGTGGGTAAAAATAAGTTTACAAATGTTCTTTTTTCCCTAAAGGCTTATTGCAAAACTGACTTTCACCACATTTTCTCTCTTTTTCTTCTAGTTTCTATGAGCAATCATCCTTGTGATCAGGATTAGCTTAAAGATTCCTGAGATATTATACATGACAAAATTATCTGGAATTTCTACTTATCTATTTACTTTTAGAGAAATTTTTGCTATTGGGTGGAAGAGCTCACTGGAGAGACAGAGACAGAAAGGAAGAAAACACCCCTCCCCCCATGGGAGGTGATGGCCACACTGCAATCTCTTTTCTTTCTTCCATTTTCCTCTTGGGATGTTGACCACGCACATACATGCACCCAGTATGAATTTTAAGTTGTCAAGACTGGACTCCAGCTGTGGTGGACTATGTGCAAGTCCAGTAATGTAACCATTACACCATCTGCTGTTCCTACTGGGTATTTTTAATCAAGCAAACACAATAATGGCATCACAGCAGATCCTTCAGCCCTTCCTTACCTAGTTAACACAACAGGTTCATATACGCGTAACAGCCCTCAATAGAGCATCCAGGTAAATCCTGCTGACTCAGCAGTCTTTTGAAATATTCCACAATATCTTCCAGCAATGACATCGTTCTTTAAAAATTGATTTCATTTATTGAGAGACAGAGGGACAGATAGCCCTGACAGGGACCCACAACACCACGATCCTCTGCAATCCAGCCTTGAACCCAGTCAGGGTCATGAATGCCTGGCATGTTTAGGTTGATGTGGGTTCAGAACCTGAGATTTCCATATATTTCTCGATCATGAAACAGCGCCCTGCCATCTGCTCCACCACAGCTGGGCCGAGCAATGACATCTTCATAAGTTTCAAAAGTTTATTTAGTTTAATAAACTTTTGTTAGCTTTGCTGTTTCTCACTTTGCAGCTGCTAATACAGAAAAAAATGAAATCAGCAAGTTACTGACAGTGAGTAAGCTAAAAGAAGCTTTTGAATAATTTTTCCGCCTACTTAGCAAATTTCTCTTGTGACAATTGGATGTTATTTGGGGTTTCATACTAGGAGGAAGAAGCACAAGCAAAGTTCAGTTATTTTCAGCGTAAATATTCGCTGTGTATATATTTGTAACTGTTATTTCCTTTCTTTTTGAGGTTAATGATTGATCCATGGCATGTGGTCCCTTGTGTATTGCTCTACTGAAAACAAGCCAAAAAAAGAGTTTTCTAAGAGTTATGTGGAGCTTCTTTTTTATTACATTTCTATTTTCTTCCTCACTTGAGTACCGGTCTTCAGAGAACTAGCGTAACAAAGGACTGGATACAAATACATACAAGTGTCTATGAAAGAATATTACATCTGATTTGTGAAAACTCGTTTTAAGTAATTTGGTACTGAGAAATTTAATAAACTTTATTAATCAAATCTCTCTGCTTACAGTGTTAAACAGAATTCAAAAGGTAGCAATCAATAAACAGAGATAAAAGCATCCAAAGAATAAATGAAAGGAAGTAATAAAAAGATTCACTAAGTTGAAGTGCCTCCTATCAACAGAAGCTGATAAAATATTAAAAGATTTGCCTTGTGTAATGTCTCTGGGGAGTCATTTTGCTGATGTACTAGACCATGATTGACAACTTTGAGACCTTGCTGGAAGCCACAAAAGTATATCTATAATATTATGCTCAGTTGCATGAATCTTTCTTCCTAAAAGGGGCTGGAAATAACATAGCTCCAAATGATTAGCTTTTAAGAAATTGGAGATTATTCTCAGTTCTAGCGTAAATTTAATTTGCTCGGAATTAAACATCATTTACCTTCTAGAATTTTAAAAACAAAAATAATGTGTTATACCTGAGAAGATGTGAAATAGTTTTGAAATAATTAAGAAATCATTAGAGGACATCTCATAGGTGGGAATTTATTTCCATGTCTGAATAATTAGAAATATGTGATGAAACATTTCATGGGCTGGGTACTGAGTTAAATGATTTCTGTACATTATCATTATTAATAGAACTCTATGGCACAAGTACTGCTTCCATTTTTATTTTATTTTTTTTTTGAGATGAGGATTAAATCTAGGAAAAGTTAAGTACTTGTTCAAGATCATGGTTTTGTTCATTTGTTTGTTTGTTTGTTTTAGAGATTTTTGCTATGGTGTTTGTGTTTACCAGAGAGACAGAGACAGAAAGTGAGAAATCATCCCCGCCCCCTGCCCCCAAGGAAGACGGCCATGCTACAATCCCTTCTCCTCCATTCTCCTCTTGGGGTTTTGGGCATGCATGCGTGCACACGTGCCTGGAGTGAGTTTTAAACTGCCTAGTCTAGGACTTGAACAGTGGTTGAATATGTGGTAGTCAGGCGACGCAACCATTAACCCATTTACTGGTTTCAAGATCATGGTATTTAATAACTTGAATTTGAACACAGATCCACCTGATTTCAAAAGTATGATGTACAGAAATGACTATAAAGCTGGAGACATCCTAAGCATCTATTCATAAGAGTGATTGTGATGACTTTTTAAGTAGAAAATGTTGGATGAAGGGAGCACCTACTTGAGGGATAGCAAATGAGGGACATCGTTATTTATTTTGCTGCCTAGTTCTAAGAACTTGTCCTAATAGAGAGGATAAAAGTAGATAGACGTCTGAATATACTTTGGGATTTATATAAAAATGATATGACTTCAGCGACCATGCCTTACAGATTTGGGAGAGGGGCATTTTTCCTGCATATTCTGGCATCACAGCATGGGTTGTCAATGCAGTGAGAACTAAAGTATTGACTGAAGACGGTTAGAGCTTTGAGCATACCTGGGTCAGTATAGTTGGTCACTCCTTTACAGAGAGTAAAACAGATAATGTTAATGTTAGCAAAGTACCTCTTTCCAGCAACTTTCAGAGAATAGACATAATGTAGGGTTTTGGGTATGCCAAATTGAAACAAAAATAGACCATCATACTTAAGACATGTGAAACAATTTTGGGGAAATCAAGAAACTTCTGGAAGATACTTAATGGGTGAGAAGCTTGTTTCTATTTCAGGAACCAGTAATTCATAAATAACCCAACTCCAAATATAAGAATGAGCATATTTTTGAGTCACAAATTTGTTCTATACAATTGCTGCTTCAGTATCCAGTTTTGGTCTGACATAAGTTGTTTATAACCCAATTGTATACTTTGCCTTTGACCTCATTAAAACTTCCCTTTCTGGAAATGGTTGTATGCAAGACAACCCTTCTGTTTCTCATTTCATGAAACTCAATCCAACACACTCCACAAATACTGACCATAATAAAACTTAATGGCCAACATTGGAATCATATGAATAAATTAATCCTTCTCGTGTGTGTATGTGTGTTTAAACTCACCTATTCAAGATCCCAGGGGGAGAAATTTAAGGAATAAGGCTCATGAACCTTAGTAAAGACAGTCTGTAAGAACTTGCATTCTCTCTTTTTCTGCTTCTTTCTACTTCTCACCTGATGGTTGAACGCCAGCCTTCTCCTCAGTATTTAATGTCTTCAACAAATCATAAAATGTAACAGAATGTAATTGATATTGTACCTTCTGATTTAATATAGCATGAAGAATTTCTGATGAAGTATTTATATACACATACACACACATTTATCTTGGATCAAAGCAAGATTTTAGACTGAAATTGCCTTTCAAATAATATAAGAGATAGAAGAACACATAAAACAATATTATGAGCAAAGAATCAGAAAAGTAGTGTATTGACTTTAGAACGATCATGGTTTTACAAAAACATGCACACACGTATATATACGCACATGTAAAGGCTATTCTCAAATTTTAAAAAGAGCCAGATACAATAACAAATCCTTGGAGGTCGATTCTATCTTCATTTGACAAAAACAGCTTTGAGCTCAGTCACTGTGGTCCAGTGGTAACATAAGTGCCCTACTAGAAGCCACATGACTGGCCACAAACTCAGGTCTTTTAGTCAGTCTGCTGAAAAAGCAAACCATGTTTACATGTATATAAAATATGCCAATTTTAATGTCATGGAAATGAAAAAGACATAATACCATTATCTCTTTTATTATGCCATATTATCTAATTGATCAAGATTTTTTTGCTTTATCTAATTAGAATATCCTTGTTTTAATTTAATTCTCTTCTACGTATTTGGATTCCATGATTTTACTTGTCTCCTTTTTCAAAAAAATTGCTACAAGGTGGCTGTGCTCACCAGAGAAAGACAGAGAGTGAGCAAGAATCCTCAAGCGGGGATGGCCACATTACAGTCCCTACTCCTCCATTCTTCTCTTTAGAATTCTGAGCATGCAGGCACATGTGCCCAGTGTGTTTCCAAGCTGCCAAGTCAAAGACTCGAACCTCACAGTTGACCATATGGGATCCTTCTGCCCTAAACACCATGCCGCTAGTTATCTCCCTTGTCTCCATTTACAGATAGAAGAGCTGAGGTTAATTTTTCATGTGTAAAATGTTTACAGCTAAATGAATTTGCATTTAGTAATAGAAAAAGATGGGGAAAATACAATATTGGTTGAATATGTAACTTGATGCCTCCTAAGTAGCTATATAAGTTCTATTCTAGAGTTATGAGAAAAGTTATGCACACGTTAGAAATACATGACATTTATTTTATAAAGATAAACATGATTTCTTTCAGAGGTTTACAGTTCTTTTGCATGCATGTGTCATTAAAATGATATAAATTAATAATATCAAAGCTATTTTAATTTGCCTAGCATAAGCAATTCTAGGAATATCAACATAAAACCATGGATATTCAATAATAAATAGTATAATTACAAGCAAATCATCATAAGTACATTACATTTCAATGTTTCTACCTAAAATTCTTTCACTCATTTTGAAGTAATTTTACATTTTTATAGTGTTTGGGTATACATATTTTAAATTCATTTATAGCTTGTAATATATAAGTAAACAGTTTATTTCTTCAGCATCAAATTATTAAGCTCCATAAAAATATATTTATTGGGACCAGTACTTGCTGTAATGGCTATGTTACTGGACTCCTATGTAGTCCACTGTGGTTCAAGTCCTGGACGTGGTGGCTTAAACTCACACTGGGTGCGTGTGCGTGCATGCCCAAGATCCCAAGAGGAGAATGGAGAAGGAATTCTGGTGTGGCCATCCCCTCTGGGTGGGGAGAGTGATATTTCACTTTCTGTCTCTCTGTTTTTATGGCGAGCACACGCACTCTATAGAAAAAAACTCCCCTCCCCCCAAAAATGTATATTTATTATTTGATAAAAATAATTTTATATTTGAATTTAATTAATATTTAAAATTCACTACAGCTTTTTTTCAATATTAGTTGAAACATTCCATTTGATTAAATGTTTCATGCATTGATTTAAATTGAATGTGTGGTTTTAAAATATATATCTAAATTTGAATATCTAGAAATACTACTCGTGTAAAATTTAAAATTTTTACCATGAATATATAAAAAACATTTTGAAACATCAGAATAAAATTTGGAAATAAGAGGTCAGCATAGTGGTTAAGGTGCTGGACTCCCTCATGGCTGATCGAGCTTTGAGTCCTGGGCTAGCAGTTTCTTTCTCATTTTTGTTTCTGTCTCTAGCTCTCTCTGGTGAGCTCATTTCTCCTAAGTCAAATTTAAAATAAAAATAAAATGCAGTAAATAATTCTTTTTTAAAAATTGGAACTAAAACCTTGTGTACTGAGCTCTTGAGAAGAAAATAATTTAACAAGAATGATGAAAAAGAAACAGTCAAAAATAACAGTATAAGCAAAATTACTTGACTAGATATGTTGGAAAATACAGCAGTAAAACAAATTTCACAAAGGTTTGGAAAGTTTCTTAAGACAATAAAGAAGGGTAAGCTTAGTAAGTTCTAATTTTGGTCAAAGTTCACTTGGAGATTTTGTAGAATGGCTACAGAACATTTAATACCAAAATCACAGAAATTGCAAATCAGCTTTGCCCATTGGTTATAAATAATTTATATGTCTCTTTTCTGTAAACCCAGGTGATGAAACATCACAAATATTACTGAAGACTTGCCTTACTGTGTATGTCTAAGTCCAAATAGCTTTAACTTTTAAGTTATAAATATTAATCTGAATACATAGTCCTTTAGTTACCAAATGGGTATAAAAATTACTCATTCTTTCTTTATAACCTTTCAGAGAAGTTTATTTTCCCTTTGGGTTTCCTTAACTATAAACTTTCAGATAAAAGTGAACTATTGCTTTGTTGTAAAAAATTGAGATTAAAAATGCAAAGCCCTCCCAACATTTTTTCCTAAATTACTAGTGACCAAAGACCAGGCATAATGTTGTTAGTAAATTGTGTGAATGTTGCTTCTTCTTCTTTATGTATGTGTTTTCATGATGATTATGGTTTTTCTTTACCTTATATGGTCAACATGATCTTTAGTACAGTGCCCTGTCCAACAAAGTATCAAATAAACATCTCACTAACTGAATATAGCATTTGTATTCAGCTTCCTAGAGTTAAGTCCTTAGTTATTTTTCTTATCTAATTTTAAAATCTAGAGTTATTTGGTGCAATAATATATCATTGTTCATTAAATTGTCTCTTTATGTTATGGGAGAAAGATGATATGTGATGTAATTAACAAGTGTTATGCATCATTGCAAGGAAAAGGGCACACTCTCTTCAGAATCTATTCAGGTTTCAATAATAGGTTCACAGAGAATCAATAAAAAGGCATTATCTTTTCTAAAATTTGCAGAAGCAATTTATATAAAGACCAAAAGTCTCTTAGAAATAATAGAAAAAGAAAGAGCAAATCTGCTGGAAAAATGAGTTGATAAACTTATCATAATGCCTATATTCTTAAAAAGAAGAACGTATCTGCTTATAATTCAATTTGAGAAATAATTTTTAACCAGCATTTTATATTTTCACTTTTTATAGTCGTCTTAAATAATGGTTTTGAGTTTTTCTTTTTTCACAGTGTAGTACATGCTAGAACATTCTCTTTATGATTTAAATTATTAGCCCTCTTCCTATGAAATCTTTTTTGAAAAATTAATGTTATTTATTATTATCATTCTTATTTTTTAATTTGCTATAGTGCATGTGTGCTCACCAGAGAGAGAAAGTGAAAAAGGAAGTGACCAGATCTGGACTCAACCTGTGATCTGCCATATGGGAGTCCAGCCCTAGCCACCATGTCACCTGCTGGCCCCAGTGACGTACTTTTTTTTTTTTAATCTCTGTGCAACATACTTGTCAGAAAAAGCCCTTTATGGTGTGCCAGCAGGTGGCATGGTGTTTATAGTGCTAGATCCCCACATGGCCAATTACGGTTATGTCCTGGAGCTGGGGGCTTACTTTCTCATTTCCCCTCTCTCTCTCTCTGTCTCTCTCTAGTGAGCACACATGCCCTATAACCAATCAAGTAATTACAATTCCCTATAACCAATTAAGTAATAATTATAATTAAATAAATAATTCTTTTAAAAAAAGAAGGAAACATCCTTTATGTGCTAGAGCACTTTGGTTTCATAGCAAAATCAAGCAGAAAATATGAAGAGTTTCCACATACTATGTACTCCAAATATACATAACATCTCCTCTACCTAAGTGCTACACTTGTTACAATCAATAAACCTATATTGTCACATGGTTATCACCTCAAGTCCATAGTTTATATTAGAGTTTCCTTGGTGTTGGGTTTTGGCAAGTGTGTAATGGCACGTATCTACCATTATGATATTATATATATACAGAATAGTTTCACTGTCCTGTAAATCCTCTGGCCTCCACTGCCTTATCCTTCCCTCTCCAAATCCTGGCAAGCACTGATCTCATTATGGGGTCCCAAGTTTTACCTTTTCTAGAATGTTACACATTTGGCATCTTCGTTCTGTATTCTTTTCATATGGGCCTCTTTAAGTTAGTAATATGTATTTAAAATTTCTTCATCTCTTTTTCTTATTTTTAATCATTATTTATTTCCTCTGATAGAGAAAGAGACACACACACACACACACACACACAAACACAGAAAAGCAGCCCCAACAGTGTCCCACACTGCAATCTACCCCCAGTCTTAGCTAGCCTGGATCAGGGGCACACATGTGCCCAGAATGCTTTGGAAGGTCCTGGAACATGAAGTTAGGACTTCTCCCTGGTGTGTCCAATTGAGCCACCACAGTGTCCTTACTGGCTTTCCCCATTCCTCCATGTTTTTGGACAGCTAAATAACTGTTCACTTTAGTGCTGAATAAATACTCGGTTCTCTGGATGTACCATGATTTATTATCCATTCACTTATGGAAAGACATTCTAGCTGCTTTGAGTTTTGGCAATTATGAACAAAGCTGCTATAAAATCCATGAGCAGAAATTTCTTTGGGCATGAGTTTTAAACTCAGATGGGTGAATATGAAGGAATGAAATTGCTGGATTGGAATGTAAGAGTATGTTTAATTTTGTAAAAACTTCTAAACTATCTTCTAAAAAGTCAATTTTTTCAGATGCTAAAATAAGAAAACATAGCCAGAGAGAAAGAGGTGATTCTATGGAATATGTAATCTTTCAGTGAATATGCTGGTTGGAGGCCCAGGTTCATACATACAACATTTTCACATAGACATATCATGCCCACCTCAGAACAACATGGCTAAAATGGAACTATGGATATTTCCATACTTCTAGTTATCACACATTTCACTGTCTCAGAAAATACGCTATCTACTCAGATTGCTACCATGCTCTCACTATTCATACTTTTTGCATCAGAAAATATAGTTATCTCTTCAAACTATATCATGTAATCTACTTTTCTTACAAATATTCACTATAGTCCGTTCTATTATTCATCATATTGACACTTTCTCTCTATTCTGTTAACACACAAATGACACAAGGGCAGAGATTTCATCTTTCCTGTTCATGGTTTTATTTATTTTTTTAATTTAAAATTTTTTTGGAGAACTTTTTGCTTTATGGCATGTGCACTCGCCAGAAAGAGAGAGACAGAGAGACAGAAATTGAGAAATCATCCCCCAGAGGGGATGACCATGCCGTAATCCCTTCTCCTTCATTCTCCTCTCAGGATCTTGGGTACACTTGCACATGCGCCTGGCATGAGTTTAAGTAACAGGGTCCGGGATTGAACCGCAGTTGACTACGTGGGAGTCTAGCGACATAGCCATTATGCCAACTGCTGGTCTCCATGGTTTTATTTTTAATGCCTATTATCAATACATAGTGCTTGGAACATGGTAAGCATTTAATAAATATTTATTTTTTAATCAAAACAAGGTAAATGATCAATGTAATAGACATTGCTGAATACTCACGTAACATCCAATGGAATCTCCTTATCCTCCATTCCTTTCATGCAGAACCCTTATTTTGTTTAGATTATCCATTCTTCTTTTTGAGGCCTCATGCTTCATATAACTATCATAATCTCATTTTCTTTGCCAATAAATCTATTTTGAATAGGCATATGACACTCTTGATGGATGTTAAGATGTCAGTAGACAGGCTTCTAAGAATCGTTTTCTATCACTTAGAAACATATAGGAATGGACATCCTTCTTATTCTCCATATGTTGTCCTAGCTGCATGAGAGAAGCTTACAACTGGAGACCAAGACTTAAACTAGAGTTGGTCATGTAGGTTCTAGCTCCCAATGCACAGTGCTTAACCACTTTGTTACAAGCTTGCCCAAGTTTTTGTTTGTTTGGTGACAGAGCATAACACCAATTTTATAAAACCATACCACACCATAAGAAATAAACTGCAACAGTCTAGTCACACCATGTCAACCAAATAGGACACTATCTCCTTTCCTCTTTCCAGAAAGTAACTGCTTGGGCTTCATATCAAACACATGTCTATCTGCCTCCTCCTTCTTCCCTAAGCGATTCATCTTCTGAGCATTCTTTAAAATAGTCTTGGCTTCTTCACCATCTTAACATCCTGAAGACCAGAAACATCACATGGTGTTTGAGAGGAACTTCAACTCCGGGCTATAGAAGAGGGTGGAACAGTCTTACCGTTTTCTTTTCCTTGCTACACCCCAGGATCTCCTTGCCTGGACTGCATAATGGGTGTTGTCTTTATCATCCATGTCTACCCCAAGACTACATATTTCATTCTTTATAACTGTTGACTGACTCTTCTTAGCAGTTTGCAGCAACCTGGGTCTGTGTGTATTCTTTTCTTTGGATTACAGAATTTTCAACTTCCTTTTTCCTCTAATTTGTTTTGCTAGCTGCCTGATTTCTACTATTTCCTCGTCTTCACTTTCAGATTCACGGTCATATTCCTCACCATTTGTTCTTAGCCCTTCTTCTTGTTCTAACTCTTCCAATTTCTTCATGATGGCAGGGTCAATATAATCAGCTATGTTATGGCCTTTCCAGATCTCTGATATCTTATCATATTTTTCAGGTGAATTTATTAAATCTCAGTATTTTTGAACATCCAAAATATAGTCATCTCCCATTTTCAGCTCAAGATCTCATTTTCTTTTCTTCTTGGGCTCCTCAATTTCCATTCTCTTCTTATGTACCACCACTCCTCTGGAATGAAAAGAGGCCTCTCCTTATCATTCCTCTGATTTGGCACAGCTAAATGCAATCTATTCAGCACCTCACTCACCTTATTTCCCTTCATTATGGTTTCCCCTTGATGAGCCAAAAGTCTATCACAAGCCTTTGTTTTAACTTTAATGATACCTTCTTAAGTCAGGGTACTGGTCTCTATTATGGAGAGTCCTTCAGCCTGCAAAGCTATAAATATTTTTGATCATCTTCCGGAAGGTCAGTTGTCCTCTTCACATCACATTTGTTTGCTACAATGATTAGAGACCTGTTGATGAAGAGAAGCTTGATGTCGTGGAAGAGCCCCAGCTGCTCCTGCATCCCATGCCCAAACTGCTCTGACAGGTCCATTACATACAATACTGCAGCATGCAGGTGGGCCAGGTCAGTGATGGCCTGATCTCAGTGGTGTTCCAGTCTTCCAAAGGGTGATCCAGAAGATCTGCCCACAAAGATATTTTTAATCCATGTGCCCAACAAATAGAGATTTGGTTTTAAATGCATAGGGCTGGACATCCACATCTGCTCTGGTCACCTGATTGATGAAACTGGATTTCCCAACATTTGGGTACCCACACAAATGCAGAATCCTTGTATTTGGGTCAACGGTTGGCAAGCGGGATAAATGCTGATGCACTTGCTCCAAAAATTCCAAGCTCTGCTTCTGCCTCTTTATGATGGTGCACACACAACCAAGGGTGGCACACTTCAGTTGCTGGCAGTGGTATAGAGAATCACCATATTTCATGAGCTGCACATAATCTTTAGCAACATTGTCCACTAAATTTTTGGCAATATTTATCTGTCCAAGAGCTAACTTGTAATGAACCTTGTCATAGAGAATATTCATCAAATCAGCATAAGATGGATGAATATCATCCAACTTGGGGAAATTCATTAGAATCTGTGAGAATCTGTCATGGTAATTCTGTTGAATAAATTTGACTTTTCTCATGTAAAAATGTCTGAAGAGGTGAACTTGGTAATGTTTATAAATAACTGTAGGCGTCTTTCATTGAGTGATCTTCTTAAAGCTGTAGTGCGCCATGCTGATGGTTGCATGAGGACACGTGTGCCAACTTCTGGATCTGAATTCCACTGTCTGGAGAGTGGAACATCCATCTTGCTTGTCTTTTAAAGTTAATATTATTCACTTTATTTAAATATTTTTATCTCCCTGAAGAAAGTTTCTAAGGGTATGTGTTTATATATTATACACATAAATATGTGTGTGTGAATGTGTGTATAAAATATATATATGTGCCCACATACATGAAGGTACCTCAAAAAGTTCATGGAAAAATTGAATTAAAGTAAATGTTTGTCTTGGTGTAAAGTTTGAAATCCATGCATAGTGTTTCGTAATATGCATTTTCCTTGAAATTTTTGAAGACATCTTGTATATGTCTTTTTAAAAGACATTTTTGGGGCCTTCTTTCGAGTGCAATTAAAACTCTTTGAAGTTTGAGCAACTTTTTTTCTTTCTAGAGTTGTTTCAAAGCCTTGGTGTTGCTTTCTGGGTAATGTATGTTCTCAACTGAGTGAGTGCCAGGAGGTGAGGAAGTTCTTGCACAATCTGAAAGAGGAGATACACATCATAAAAAAAAAAAAAGAAAAATCAAAGGAAAGTGGTAGAAATGAAGGCTGTAATACAGGAAATCAAAACTTCTGTTGAAAATATCAAAAGATTAGATCATGCAGAAGAACAAATCTCAGATGTAGAGGATAGAACCTCTGAGCTACAGAAATTCACCAATAAGACTGCAAAAATAACCCCCCCAAATGAGTAATACTAGATACTATTATATGTCCAAACATCCAGATCATTGATATCCTAGAAAGTGAGGAAACTAATAAGGATATTGATAATCTCTTCCATAAAATGCAGAAAGAAAACTTCCCAAACCTAGAGAAGTACTCCACTATCCAGACCGAAGAAATACAAAGGACCCCACATAGAATTGATGCAAGATTTTCCCCAAGGCATATCACAGTCAGATTGATGAAAACCACAGATAGAGGCAAGATACTAAAACCGGTAGGAGAGAAACATCAAGTTACTTTAGAAGGATATCCCATAAATTTAATGTCGGAGCTCTCATTGGAAACAATGAAAGTAAGGAAACAATGGAAAAATATATTCAAAGTGTTAAGTGAAAAACAGTTTCAACCAAGAATACTATATCCAGGAAGATTATCTTTCATATAGAAAAAACGATGAAAACATTCTCAGATAAACAAAATCTGAAAGAATTTACCAACACCAGATCAATTCTCCAAGTAGTGCTATACCAGGAAAATGAAAGTCAGACACACAGAAATAAGAGTACAAGAAACAACCAAGAGAATGGCCAACCTAATAGGGACAGGTCCAGAGTTCAATATTAACTTCCAGAGTTTAAATGGAAAAATCAGACCACAGAATCACTGCAAATTCAGTAGAAGAGAGGTTAATTATGTTAGTTTGAACATGTGAAATAGATTTTTTATTTTAGGCTAAAACATTACTGATTTTCTTTGATTTCTATATTTAAGGATTTTTGTCTTCTCTTAAACTGTTGATAGGTTGGGACCAGCAGTTAGCGTAATGGCTATGTTGCTGGATTCCCATGTAGCTGACTGCGGTTGGAGTCCTGGACCCAGTGACTTAAACTTATGCTGGGCGCGTGTGCATGCGTGTCCAAGATCCCAAGAGGAGAATGGAGGAGAAGGGATTGTGGCGTGGCCATTCACTCTGGGGGGGTGATTTCTCGCTTTCTATCTCTCTGTCTCTCTCTTTCTGGCGAGCACACACGCCCTATAGCAAAAACTTCTCAAAAAAGAAAAAAGAAAAAGCTGTTGATAGGTTCACGTACCTACTATTTGAATTGAATTCTAACCTTTTCCCTGGCTTTAAGTTTTAAGCAAATTTCTCTTAACATTTTTGGATTTTGATCTATTAAAATAAAACATTTTTTGAAATTAAAAAATGCATTTTAAAAATACCTATTAATGACTGCAGTAAGCTATATAGCCCCAGTGAGGTGATACTTTATAATATGTTCACTTTTCTCACTGAGGTTTATGCCTGAAGTCAGACATGAGTTCATAAATATGTATATATCAGCTGTGCTTGCTATTGAAAGTCTTTATTTTATTTAAGATCTTTAGCGAATCAACATAATGTGGGAAAAAATGCATGGAAAACAACTGCATATACTAGAGACAGTGTGAGGGGGGGAGTTGGCAGAGGGTGAGAGGTAGGGAATCAAAGGGGGAAAATGCAAAATATATAAGAAACAAGAAATAGAAAATTATTTGTTGATGATAACATGTATGATAATATCCTTGATTGAGCCAACATACAATGTATACCGGATGTAAAAATCTCATTTTGTACACTGTATTGATGTACAGTGAGTGACTGCAAATAAAACAAACAAAGAAAAACATTTATTGCCACTCCAAAACTATAATAGCCTATAGTCAACCTGTCATATACTGAGAGACTTTGACATTCCCAGAATGAATTTCTTTTTAATGTTATCATTATTACTGAATAGCTCTCAGGAAATTGGCTATGGCCTAAAATTTTTGTTTCAGAGACTCTTTTGTATTAATTTTTATTACATAAACTATTCTAAAAATAGCAGTTTCTTAGATGGACTTTTCAATGTAATTAAAATTCATGTTTCCAAGAATGAGAGAAAAAAAATAAATGGTGAAGTCATTATGAAGATTCAGCATAAGTTATTATAATTAACCTAGCATATCATTTCATCCTGTAATTTAGATTACTCTGATTTTTATTGTGTAATTTTTACTTGTTAAATTCAGCAGACGTTATGACAACTATTCCTCTGTTAAAACAAAAATGCATGAAAAAAATCAATCACTGACTCACAAAACCCCCCTCAGAGGATTACATGAAACATCTATTTTTCTTTTCTGTAAAATGGAATGAGATTACTTATAATGTGTGAATCTAATCACAATTAACGTTAGGTATAGAATAGACTAGCAAGTATAGAGAATAAACTGGCCTTAGAGAAATGTCCTTTGTGTCAATGGGGCCATATGCAAATAGAATGAGAGATTATTTTTGGAAGTTTGATAACTATCTTTTGGGAACCAGTACTGAAATGAAGACATGGGAGAGTCAAATTATGAAATTTATTAATTCATGTTCAACAAATACTTTCTGACTGCCTACTATGTGACAAACATTATCAACTTTGTGTGATACAGGAAAATACATTTGTACTCATCATTTAGAATTTATACTATATTGGAAAAGAAAGAAAAAGAAATATCAAATATAGAAAAACTGTTGTATGCTAAATAAATGTTTTAGAATAAAAATGACAGGGGAAAGTAGATAGTGAGTATGAGGTATATGGTACCTCACTTGATTTTCAATTTAACATAGGATGATCAGAATAGACCTACTTTGAAGGCTGTATTGTCCAGATTGCATCAGATATTTCATTGTATGAGGAGGTTCTCAAATAGTTCATGGAAAATGCATATTATAAAAAAGTATGAATGTATTTCAAAACTTGCTTGTATCAAAATAAACTCATACTTTAATTCCATTTTCCACCAATTTTTTGAAGTTCCCTCATATTTTAGAACAATCTAGTAGTTAAAGATGAACTAATTCACGTTTCAGGCAAATGGACTATGGAAAAGTGAACATTATAAAACCTTTCATGTGTCTGAGACAATGTTTACACATGTGAACCCATATATATGTACAATTATCTCTTGAGTTTGCTATTTGCTCATTTTTCATGTGACATGTCAGACAGGGAGAGGTTCAATGACTTGTATAAATAAAATAATCAGTTGTTTTAGTCATTTTTATTTAAATTACATTTTTTTCCTTTTTCTTTTTTTTTTTAAAGGTTTTTGTCCTAAGCCATGTGAGCTCACCAGACAGAGACAGTGACAGGAAAAGTGAGAAATCACCACCCAGGGAAAATAGCCAGGCCTTAATCCCTTCTCCTCCATTCTCCTTCTGGGATTTTGGGCATGCACATGCACACTCTTGGTGTGATTTCAAGTTGCCAGGTCTGGGACTCAAATCACAGTCAGCCATTTGAGAATACAGTGCCTTAACCACTACACCACCTCCTGGTCTCATATTTCACTAATTCTTAAGTTGTTCAGCTCTCATTTTTTTCTTTTTTAGCCAATTGAATGACCATCGTGAGAAACCACATTTTCATGCTTCTAGTCTTAGTTCAATTTTCTGTAATTACTTTAAACAATGAATTATGCTTCTTAACTGGAAGAGTCGAGATGTCATTATTACTATTACTCTGACTATAGAGATTCATTTTTAAATGATCATTAATATCTTTACCATTTTATGTGATGATTATATTCATAAACTCTAGCATAGAGAGCTCATTTAATTGGCTCTATTGAATGTCAGCAGAGGCATGGAAAGATAGGTGAGTTTCTTTTGATTAAAAGGAAGTATCCCAAATAGAGTCAAGTGTCAGATGTAATAACAATCTCATATTCTTGACTTACTATTTTATGGACAATTATTAAGTAGGCTGTCAAAACTCATTAAAATAAATTGATTTGAAAAATAGCATTCAGTACAGATTTTTGCATGTAGAAAGCAACACTTATCTCAGAGTAATAAACATTTTTGTTTTATTACACATAATGAATAGATCTATGTAAACTCCACTACAAGATCTTATTAAAATATTTACTTATGATTGCTAGGTGTTTAGCATGATTTTCTTTTTTTAAAATTTATTTATTTATTTACGTTTTTTAATACATTCAATCGCATTAGCTTACAAAGTGAACATTTCAATATGTGAACATTTCTCCCCGGTCCAATTGATCAAAATATAACACCACTACCTCCCCGTCCCGAGAATGCTCTGTCTCTCTATCCCTCCTCCAAATGTCCTTCCCCAGGCCCCACTCCTCCACACACACCACGTCTGGCATTCACACTTATCTCTTGTGTTTGTACATCCGTTAGCCCGTCAATTTCATGATTTTCTAAAGTACGTGGAATAGATTTAGAATCTATCTTAAAGATTATAATTATGTGGTCCAATACAATTATCACATATAATTTGACAACCTGACAAATACATAAACTTTATTTGCAAACTGTGATGCAAGTAGACAAATCATGCAACTCTGTTTTCAACAAGAGTTTATAAGAAAGTTTTTTTTTTAATAACTAAACCTTTTCTAACATATACTTGGTAATCATGTTATATGTGACATAGCACTTAGAATTAAAAATGAATCTTTATATTGTATTCATAAGAAGTACTAGTCAAAAATTACTGATGAGAGAAATGTGTTAACCAAGAGATAAAATATCCATCAAGATGGTGTGAGATGGAAACAGACATGTAAGAATGTGATTCTATAGTGACCTCAACCAATCTTTAAAAATATTTTGAGTTTACCTTAAGAGCAAAGGAAAGCAATTGAGCAAGAATATGACATAATCAGATTTGAATTCTACAAAATCCTTGTCTGCAGTGCTAAAAATAAACTTAAAAGACATAAAAGCAGAAAAAGAAGGACCACTTTGACTAGGGGTTAACACAGTGGGGAACCAAGGGCCAAATTCAGCCTGCCTGGTTCTTATTGCCATGAGTTAAAACTTGTTTTCATACCTAAATGTTTGAAAGGAAAACAAAAGAAGAATAACACTTTATGACACATATGGAAACTGCATACAATTCAAATTTGAATGTCTTAAACTAAAGCTTTATTGGAACATAACAATGCACATTCTTTTATATATTATCTATGGTTGCTGTCATCACTATAATCTCAGAATTATTAGTTGCAGCAAAGAATATAAGGCCTAGAGCCTTAAAATATTTACTATTTAGCTCCTTACCAAAAAAAAAAAACTGAGGCAAGATGATAGCTAACATTGGAGCAAAGTTAAAAAGGTGAATTCAAGAGGTATAATCATACTTCTTTCATAGTACATTGAGTATAGAGATAAAAGAAAATGTGACGACAAAGAGAGCATCAAAATTTCTGAATTACACGTGAATGTTAACATTCATTGTGTTAGTTAATATTGGAAGAAGATTGCAAGGGAGAAGAGGAATAAGGGACTCAGTTTGTGCATATTGAGTGTCAAGTACCTTTGAGGTTTACAAGTAGATCTGTCAAGTAGGCGGTTGAATATATATGTGTATGGCTCAGAAGAATGATCTAGGCTAAAGATTAAAAAAAAAATATGTGTGTAGTCAATGGGCCCACGCAGTAGTTAAACTCATTAGTGTGAATGTGGTAGCAAGGATGAGTACAAAATGAAGTCAGAAGTCTCACCTCTAAATCTTAAGGAATTGTAATATTCAATATTCAATTAAGATAAGATGAACCTTTGTAGGTATAAATGAAGGGGCAAGAAGGAAAAGAAAATAAAAAATAGAAAATAAACAGAATATCAGTGATGACATTTAAAATGCATTATCTTTATAGATAAAAGGTTATATTACTTTAATAATGTCAAGGTGATGAATAGCATATAATTTAGAGAAGAATGGCCTACAGCAGATACATAGGATTAACATAGTATGGTTTCATCTGGCAATATATCAAATAAAATCTCGAGTTTGATGATCTTAAAATTTCAGAAAGATAAGATTAATCTCAAAATTATTTGCATTATTTGAACATTTTGATTTTTTCATTTAACTTCAAACCATGCTATCTTGCCAAAATGACTATTATTTTTCCATTAAGAGGTTAAAATTTTCTAATGTGTAGCAATAAAAGTTAACATTGAGATTAAGATAAATGTACTTTGTAAGAGAAACAATTGGCCGTAATTTTACTATCCTGTTTCCTTCTTTATTTGTGCAATATATCAACACAGGATTTGTTCAATCATTGGATACATTCTTCTAAAACTATGCTTAAGTTCTCTTTGTATATGTATGTCCAATATAATTAATGAAATTTGAAATCTGTGGAATAATGTGTTATTGGCCTCCTTTTCTTTGCATTTTCTTACATGTATAGTATAATTCAGTGGTTTTCAGCTCTGGCTAAATATCAAAATGATATATGATGTTTGGAAAAAATATGAAGTCTCTCCATTCCTATTCATTCCCACTGAGTCTCAAGCTGAGTCTAAATATCTTAGGTGTGCCCTGTCACTTTTATTTTGAAAAATATATACTGATGAAGAGTGGACTGAATTAACTAAAATTTAGGTTATAAATAAAATACTGCTCTTGTATTCTTTTTTTAAACAGATTTTGCTATAGGGCACGTATACTCATGGGAGAAGCAGAGAGACAGAAAGCAAGAAATCAACCCCTAGGGAGGATGGCCGTGGTGCAACCCCTTCTCTTCCACTCTCCTTTTGGGATTTTGGGCATGTACATACCATCAGCTTGAGTTTTAAGGCTCAGGGTCTGGGACTTGAACCGCAGTTGGCTACATGGGTATCCAGCAACATAACCATTACGCCATCTGTTGTTCTCATCTCTTGTACAGAAGTTTTTTTTTTTTTTCAGAGGTTTTCACTATAGGGCGCGTGTGCTCGCCAGACAGACACAGAGAGAGAGACATAGAGACAAAAAGTGAGAAATCATCACTGCAATCCCTTCTCCATTCTCCTCTCGGGATCTTGGGCACACACGCACATGCGCCCGGCGGGAGTTTTAAGCCACTGGGTCCGGGACGTGAACCACGATCAACCACGTGGGAATCCAACGACATAGCCATTACGCTAACTGCTGGTTCCCTCTTGTACAGAAGGTTTTAAAGGAAATAGAGGAGGATTGTGGCTGCACCTCAGAAATGGATGAGAGCCAGGTCTCACAGGGAACTTCTCTTGCAGTCTGCTTTCTGATCTCTTTTTAGTTTTGCAAGTTGCCTTCGTACTTCTCTACCTTGGGAGGCCAAAGCCTCTGTTTTCCGTCTTCTGAGTTCGTATTTTCTCATTTCAAGAAAGTGGTTACACTGTTTCTAAAATCTCTTATTTCCGTTTCTAAGTGACTCAGGCAAAAGACTCATTTTCTCAGTTTCCAAATCTTAGTGTAGGGTCATCTTGTACAATCATTACTGCTCACACCATGGATGCTGTAATGGTGAAGGGATTGGGTGGTATAAAGGAAATAGGTATACAAATTTACATGAGCCACTGTTAAGGTGTGGTTAGCGTTAAGGGTGGCTGAATAATTTGTTTAAAGAAGAAACATTTGCTGCACTAATAACAGCTATCTTACTGGGTTGGAAGTACAAAATTAAATAGGATAGATGTAGTTTCTGTTACAATATGATTGATTCTTAGTAAATTCAGAAAATGTGCTTAGTTATAGACTGAATGACTGAAGAAATAATGAAAACAGACATGGCAAAGGTAGATTTTGAGAGGCTGGGTTGTCTCTGTAAGAATCCAGTAGTATCTTTATTTTATTGCCAGTGAAGAGCAGATGATGACAGAAAGGTCCCACATTGTGTTTGTGTGTGTGTGTTAGAGAGAATCAGAGAGAAAGAGAAGAGAAGATGAAAAGGTGATGAGAGAGAACATAAGAAAAGGAAAAAGGATAGCATGGGAGATTTTCAGCATTCTTACTACTTCTAGTTCTACTTTTCAGCATTCCTTCTCTCTCTCTCCTGTCTCTCTGTCTCTCTGTCTCTCTCTCTCTCTATATATATATATTTAAACTTATGGTGATACAGGGCTTTTTTTTTTGCATTTCCATTGCTCACTTCCCCAGGCTATACTGGAGCCATAAGCTCTAAGGCTTCCATAAAACAATAACCACTGTTTCAGTGGAAACTGTTGCCTTGAGATTTTAGAAATTATTGGTTTCACACTGTCATTATCTGTTCTTCATTTTGCTACATACATACACTAGTTCCCTATTGTCAAGACTGTAATCTAAGACACACCACATAATTTTATAAAATTGTCATTGTTTAAATTATTTAATTGTTATAAAACAATTGAGTACAGGAATCAAACAAAAATAGAGTGACAATTTTAGCACCACATTATACCTATGTTACAAAGGTTTTCCCAGGTGTAGAGGCTGAGAAATGCAATGTACAATGAATGAAGCATTTGTAAAAGGCAATATTTCTAAATAGGGAAAAAAATTATTTTTGGTGTACTCTAAAATTTCTTTCAGTATCATCTCACTCCTGAGAGATTCTGATTTCAGATGCCATTTTCATTGGATTTTAACTTATTTATTAGACTGAAGGTGTGTGAATTTGTAAAAGTACTGAAATAACAAATCAATTTCTCCTATACTTTACTTAACAATCAGCTCAGGATACTTCTGTGACCAAATCTGTGGGTGTTTATCTGCACATACCAAGCAAACTATCAGTTTTGAAGCAAACACCAACTAGGTATCTTCTAATTCAGTTCAGTTCCTGTGCCATCTTCCTGGAGATTGTCTCAGAATCCACAGGTTGAGGGTTCAGTTCGCAAGACTTCCCTCCTTCCACTTCTGATGCCAATTGCAAGAATAGATTTTGTCACTATGCCACATACCAACCATTACAAATCAGATTGGACTAATTTATTAGTTAACAACTCAGACAAAAGCTTACATTTTAGTTTATTCTAAAGATTCTAAAGAATACAGATGAAGCAATGCATAGGGCAAGACATGTGGGGAAGTGCATGAAAGCTTCCAAGTCCTTTTTGGGCATGTGCCCATTTAGGAACCCACACATATTCAGTTATTTCATCCAAACCATACCCTATTCAGTTTGTGTGGAGGAGTCAAAGTATGATTGATTAAATTATTGCCCATTGGTAATCAGATGATTCTTCAGTCTCCCCTCCTGGCGGTTGGAGTGTGGGGTTGAAAGTCTCAACACTCTAATCCTGCCTTGGTTTTTCCAGTTGTGTACATTTTGAGAAAGCTGAATTGTTTTGATCTTTAGTGCTGTTACATAATAATGTATCTCAAATTTTTACCCAAGAAATAGGAGAAAAAGTGTGACCAGAGTTGTCATTGCTAAAAAAGAAGTAATCACTCAAAGGAAGAGAGGTGTTTGGTTCTTTTGTTTTGTGGTTATTTAGGGTCTACATAGTTTCCTGTGATTACTATAAAGAACTTACAAACAAATTTGGTTGTTCAAAACAACAAAAGTTTATTCTATCACAGTAGACATGTCCCAAATCAGTTTCACTGAGCTGCAGTCAATGAGTCAGCAGAACTGGGCTCCCCCTAGAACTTCTGAGAGACAATTTTGCCTCTTCTGCATTCTAGAGGCTGCTGGCATTCTTAGTTTGTAGCCATTTTACTCAGATTATTTGTCTTTGTCTTCACGTTGATTTACCCTCTGCATTCCTGTGCCACATTTACTTCTGTGTATCTCTTGTAAGAATTCATGGATGGTATTTAGGGTTCATCTGGACAATCCAGGATAACATTCTCACCTCAAATTCTTACCTTAATCTCATTTGAAGATTACCTTTTCTCCCCCAAATAAGGAAATACTTATACCTAAGAGTAATTGGAACATCGTGACAACATTTAGCCTACTCCAGTATCCCTTTGTCTGCATTCAATTAAAATTATAGAGTAATCCTGTTTTTATCTTTTTCTAGTATGGTCACTTATTATGTTGCATAGGAAATGTCATGAATCCCTGCCACAGTCAATAATAAGAACCATTTTTAAAAAAATTTTATTGTTTAGCATAGAACACAGGACTGATAAATTCAAACAGAATGAAATAAAAGAACATATATTTAAGACAAGTAAAGAGAATAAGACAAAAGGAAGATATGCAATGACAGGAAAATTTGGAATCTCTGAATGAATAACAAAATGAAGGAAAGAAAAAAATGTTCTAGCTCAAGAAAAATGTGAAAGAAGAAAATAAGACTTGGATCTAAAAAACTAAATGTGTGCTGACGGGGCCATGCAGGCAACACAAGCTGGTAAGGATGCTGCCTCCCATTCTAAGGCAGGGCCTGGACTGGGAAGAAAATGAGGCAGGACCCAGATTACGATCTCTCCCTTGTGTCCTTGTACTGGCTGGTATTCAATTTCTCTGCCGTGAGTTTTACTGTTATTATGGTACCCTATAAGGGTAAAACATCACCCCCAACCATTGCAATAAAGCCAATTAGTGATCTTGTAGGAATGTGGTTCCCTAAGACTGACAGGAGGACCAGGAAGTTTAAGACTCCCCCACCTGTCTGTTTTTAAGCCAAAATTAACATATAGATTAAGTTAGTATAAACCAAATTAGCATTAGAAGCATATGTAGACTAAGTTAGTTTAAGGCTAGTTTTATGTAGATACACTTGTTAAAGCTACAGCTGAAATTAACTCATGCTAGGAAAGTCAGCACATTCTCCACATAACAGATACTCAGAGATAAAACAAAAGAACTCACTAATTGACAGACTCAACAAATAAAATAAAAACCCATGGTTTCTTTTAAGAAAGGAAAAGCCTGACTAATGATAAACAAAGCTCAGGGCTCCACAGAAAGTTTAACCATTTTAGCTGGGAATTCTTATCTAAAGTAACAGGTAGCTTTCAACTACAAAGAGTTTCTCATCTATGTGCTGTTGACCATGAAAAACTGCTAATAAAACATCCTGTGTTGTCTCCTGAGCTACAAGATCATCTTCTTTTCCCATATAAGATCATAGACTCACCCTCTATTGTTATAATGTATAGACAGTCCATATATTAACTGTGTCTTTACTTAGCAAGACAAGATTTCTATCTAGGTCTTTGCAACCAGCAATATTATCGCCCTGGCCCGGGACTGAAGTTATCAAACATCCTGCAAGCCCCCTCTTCAAAAGACCCTTCCCAGTAATCAAGATCTAAGAAGAAGATACAACAGACAAATGGACTTCCTCATCCTGAGAACTGTGATTGATTTTACCTGATCTGACAAGACAAACAGCATATTTTATAATTATTGCTTCCATGCTTTGTATACCCTGTTCCTTAGAGTAAATTTTTTACTACCCCTCACCCTCTTTACTTCCTAAACCTCCCTCAATAAATACACATGTTTAAATAGCCACGGCGTGGCAGCCTGGAGCTGGCTCTGGCTGTGACCAGCTGAGAGCATGCTAAGGAGCAATGAGGTCTCGGTCTAATTCCTGTTCCTGATCACCGATGTCACCTTCCTGTGTACGAACCACCCTCCACTGCCGAGGCCGGACCCCAGCAGTGTGGATCCGATGTAAGAAAGTAGTTACCAAGCATTGGCCAACACCTTGATTTTACTGACTATCATAAATAAAGAAAAAATTATAAAAAAATGACAAAAATCATACAAAAGATCATTTATAATTGAATATATAACACCAGTCTCAAAATTCCCAAGAATAATTTGCAATGTGGGATTATCCATGAATGCTTAAAGGCAGTAAATAATACAATTGGAACATGCAAAAATTCAGATACTGTAGCATGATGATTAATTTTAAATATTAATTTGATTGGACTATAGGTTGCCCAGATATTTAACTCCACATTATCTGGATATTTTTGTGAGAGTAATACAGAATGATATTAACATATAAATAAGAAGACTGAATAAAACAAATTACCCTTCATAATGTCAGTGAGATTCATCTAATCAGCTGAATAAAACAGATGGATCACCTTCTGAATAAAAGATTCTCCTACCTAAGGTCTTTTGAACCAAGATACTGACTTTTCCTGTTTCTACCACAACTTCCTAACCTCAAACTGAAGGTGGGATATCAGCTGTGTAGATTTTGGTCTTGTCAGCCTCCATAATTATGTGCACTAAGATATAATAATATCAATCTATTTATCTGGCCTTGTTTCTATGAAAAACACTGACTAATACATATAGGTTAAATAGTTTGTCTTACATTAAATTACTAGGAGGGGAGGTTCAACCAATTAAAAAATGAACCAAGAAACTATAGTGAAAGTTCTGAATGTGATGATCTAATTCATTTAATTACAGAACAAGGCTAAATCTAATATAACTAATAGAGGTATAATATAGAATCATATTTTATAGTTTGTGTTGAATAAAAAACATAAAAGTTGGCAGGTGAAGGGAAAATAAAATGGGATACTATATATATACATATATACATATAAGCTAATTTCTCTATCTTTTAGAACTAAGAGTCAGAAAATGCCTTTAATACTCATAAATCAAGTAATAGTAATGCATTTGTGTTTCTAACTTATACACTAAGGTAAAAAGTAATCAGCTAAAACTGGGTAATAAAGGGGAAGAGAAAATATACAAGAAATTAGAAATATATGAGCTCCATCTTTGCTCTAAGTTGATATGTTACTGAAAGAAATAGTGCATTGTAAAATGTTGTATTTTAAATGTAACCACTAGAACAAAAATTACTAACTTTCAAATTACCAACAGAGACAAAAACCAACAGAGACAAAAACAACAAGCTTGAATTGTCAAGCATTTAATGAAAGGTCTTTAAACATCAGTAATGGCAGAAGTGCAACAAAAATGATGACGGAACTAAAATCAAATATATTTAATGTTTATATGTGGAAATTGACTAAATAAATTTACTTTTAAAAGTACACTTTATAACAAAACATAAACTGAAGCCCATCATAGTTTAGTCTATTATCCTGACCATTAAACAGAGTTGTGAAGTGCACAACAATAAACATTGTACAAAATTTCTACCATACAGAGAAAAATAGATATAAATAATATTAAGAGCAAAGATAAATACAAAATGTAGTTAAATTATTTTGAAGTATTGAATTTTGAATATTTATTCTTTCTATTTTTAACATAGTTTATTTAATGGCAACTTTTATGTACATTCATACTGAACAATGAGCCAGTTTTGCAATTGGTTCACAACATTCCTGAACATGTAGCACATGGCTTTTGTGACTTGGTCTGAACCTTTTGTGAGCTGGCCTCACCACAATGCTGAACTCCAGGTGCATGTCTCATTTTTAGTTTCTCATTCTCAAATGGCTCTTGTACATAGATTTTTTTTTCCTGACTGACCCATTGAATATTCTGACCCATATTTTACTTTTATGATGTCTTCTGAAATGAAAAAATAATCATGAAGACAATCCCTTACGTCAGTAACAATTTGGGATGAAATTTTCTTAATATCTGGCTCCTTGAGTTAAAGTATGAATATATTTACATATAGTTTATAATAAATATGACTGTTATAAAAGATGTGCAATATGAAATTTATTAGTTATTATAAAAATGTGATACTATTTATTGTAAGTTCCATATATCCAGTTAATTTCCATAGGATACATCATAGTTTAGTCTATTATCCTGACCATTAAACAGAGTTGTGAAGTGCACAACAATAAACATTGTACAAAATTTCTACCATACAGAGAAAAATAGATATAAATAATATTAAGAGCAAAGATAAATACAAAATGTAGTTAAATTATTTTGAAGTATTGAATTTTGAATATTTATTCTTTCTATTTTTAACATAGTTTATTTAATGGCAACTTTTATGTACATTCATACTGAACAATGAGCCAGTTTTGCAATTGGTTCACAACATTCCTGAACATGTAGCACATGGCTTTTGTGACTTGGTCTGAACCTTTTGTGAGCTGGCCTCACCACAATGCTGAACTCCAGGTGCATGTCTCATTTTTAGTTTCTCATTCTCAAATGGCTCTTGTACATAGATTTTTTTTTCCTGACTGACCCATTGAATATTCTGACCCATATTTTACTTTTATGATGTCTTCTGAAATGAAAAAATAATCATGAAGACAATCCCTTACGTCAGTAACAATTTGGGATGAAATTTTTAAAAAATTCATTCTTTGGCACCTATCACTTCCATGTTTTCCACTGTTTGTACTCGCACTTCTCTTAAGTGGTGAATGGTGCTTTTACACGCTCCTCTTTCACTAGGTGTAGAGGTAGTCCAGATTTCTTTGCTTTTCATTGTGTTTCCAGAATAATTATCCTAAAACATCCAAATTAAAATTTTATCAGACTAGACAAGTATACTTTCATTTACTGCAAATAACACATTCCCAATAATTCTTGAATATTATAGTTCCTAACCATCTTAGTCTGTTTTATGTTACTATTCCACAAACTGGAAAATTAATAACAAATAGAGATAAACATCTTTCATAGTTCTATAGGCTGAGAAATCCAATCAGATGGGTTGACATCTATTGAGGGCCTCCTTAATGCCATCCTGACATGGTGGAAAGACAAGTGAGCATGTGCAAAAGAGAATGAAAGAGCAAGCCTGGCTTACATTTATAACAACCTGCTGTTGAGAGAATCAACTCACTCCCTCAAGAACAAATTCACTCGCATGAGAACTAACTCAGTTCCACGATGACAGCATTAATCAATTATTCAGAACTTTGCCCTCGTGACCCAATCAACCCTTAAAGACCCCACCTCCATCTCTCAACATTGCCACTCTTTTTCTTCAGTATTAAAGAAATAAATGAACATGCTGTAAAACATGTGAACCATGACTGGTTTTATAACTCATGATCACAGAGCTCAGGTAAACTTCTAATGATACTCAGGAATCAGATGTATTTCGTTAGGTTATTAATTCTACCATTCTCTAAGAGGAGCACTTCTCGTCTTTACCTTCTCAAAACTCCAAATCCTTCTATCCTATATTTATTCTCTGCTGAAAACCTTGCTTACTACTTAAAAGACAAAAAGTAGGGGGAAGAGAAGAAAGAAGAGAAGGAGAAATCAGAAAATGTTTCAAAGATTGCCAGCACCCAAACTGCTCAACTTCTAACTTTTGTGTCCATGTACTTTTTATTCCTGCCCTTAGTGAAAATTCATTTTCTGTTTCTTTTTATAACCTAAAGTCAAGTACTCTATTCATGCACTGAATCACATCCTCTTTTGACTAATCAAGGACATTGTCCCAGCAAATTTCTCTTTATCTTCTATATCAGTATTTGTGTTTCTATTCTGAATCATGTCAATAAACATAAAAACAAAATATTTTAAAAAATTAACTTGGTCTCATTTTGCCTGCAATTATAGTCCAATTTTTCTCTTGTCCCTTATTTAAAAATCTGTTGAAATAATTTTGTCTTCTTGCAGGGTTTTATTTCCTCTTCTTTCATTCTCTTGCATATACTCAACTCAGGCAGTGATCTTCAAAAATATTGATCGTTCTGAAAAACTATTCTCTTCAGGTATATCATTGACTTTCTTATTGATAATTTCAATGAACAGCACACAATCCTTCTTTTAATGATCTTTTCGGTAGCTCTTGGCACAGTTGGCCACTTTTCGTCTCACGAAAGCCTTTCGTATGTTTTTCAGGATTCTAACCTGATTTTATTCCTGCTTTCTTGGTCAACTATTCTGGGTCTCCTCTACTTGCTATGCTTCCATCTTCTTCCACTATTATCTCTGAAGTGTCCTAGATCTCTGTTTAAAATTTATTCTCTTTCTTATAAGTATCACTCCATATGTGATTTTATTTTGTCACATAAATTTAAATACTGTCTATGGTTTATTCCTAATCTAATTTATACCACTCCCTAAGGGCTGACATCTTCAATTCCTCTCTAAAAATTCTAGCTCTTCTGTTCAAAATCTCCTGTCATCCAATTCTCTTTTTTCCCTTTATTCACCTACCTCATTTATTTCCTGCTATCATGATGATATTTCAAGAAGGCAGGAATATTTTGACTTTTTTGCTTGTTTTGTCTTGCTTTTCTATATATAGACATTAGAATAGTGAAAAGTTTGTGGTATACATGACTAAATAACAATAATAAACATGGATGAAATCATGGCAAAAAGTATTAACTACTGAAAAAATTAATATTTCATGATATGGATAATATTGATAAATTTCACAATAAAAATTTGTATGAATATTTAGCATGTATCAACTTTCATAAAACAGAAACTATGAAAATACATACAGAAATAGAAATTTATAGGAAGGTGGTGATTAAACTCTTCTTTTTCAGACAATGAAAGATAAGGTAGTCAAAACACTAATAAAACTAGAGAAGATATGATATGTATAATGATATATAATGCATAAGGAAAATGAAAATAAATGCATTGAAAACAATGGTCTGAAAACAGCAAACATAGCTTTCTTTTAAGGGCCAAGGTAATAGAATTTTTTTACACATTATGACATGAAAACTGAAATTATGATCTAAAAGAAGGTACAGTACGTAACCATTTTCTTACTATTGTACAATAAAAATACACAGTAACGGAAAAGAGTTTACCAACCTAAAAAAATACATTAAGAATACAAAGATCTAAGAAACCTCTCAACATTTTCTGGGACACAAAAAGAAATCAAGGATTCTATTGCAAATAACCTAGAAAAAGTAAACAAAATAAGCATTACAAATATGTCAGGAATAAAAAAAAAAAAGCTTGAATAAAATCTGTAGCCTTAAATGCTTATTTTAGATGATAATACTGTATTCAAAATTATTTAAACTATTCAAATTTATGCATATTTGAAATGGAATGGAATGGATGCATTTATGGAAAAGCTATAAATGTGCATTCTTTTTTTTTTTTTTTGAGAGGTTTTTACTATAGGGCACCTGCACTCGCCAGACAGACAGAGAGAGACAGAGAGACAGAAAGCGAGAAATCACTCCCCGGGGGGATGGCCACGTCAAAATCCCTTCTCCGTTCTCCTCTAGGGATCTTGGGCATGCACGCACATGCGCCCGGCGTGAGTTTTAAGCCACCGGGTCCAGGACGTGAACCGTGGTTGACTATGTGGGAGTCCAGTGACATAGCCATTATGCTAACTCCTGGTCCCAAAATGCACATTCTTGAAGAGAGAGAAAATCCTAATGAACCACAAACCATATTCCACATTACAAAAGAAAAAAAAATCTAAATTAGCACCAGCTGATGACATTTAAAAAGTATTCCAGAAACTTGTTAATCATATAGGTTTTAGTTTTTCCTCTGAATATATTCAATCAGTTCTTTAGGTGCATGTGAGGTGGGGCACACATATGAGACATTATAATTTTAGACAGGGTCTCCGCATTTCACAATCTTCCTGCCTCAGCCTCCTGAGCAGTTGGAGCTATAGGAGGAGCATGTCACTTTACCTGGCTTAAGGGTGGGCTGGGGATTGAACCTAGTCCTCCAACGTGGCCTCAGTCATAGATGGTCAGGCCTTAGGAATTTTAAATACTTTTCTAAGTTTATTTATTTATCTCTCCCCCCCAAAGCAAAGGAGAAAGATAGTACACCCAATAGGGCCTCAATGCCATGATCCACCCCCAGACTCAACACAGCCCTGGTTAATGGGGACCTACATGCCTAGTGTGCTCAGTATGGTCTCTAGGTGTGAACCTCGAGCCATATCATGTGTGTCAGCCTTGCAGAGCATAGAGAATTTTACTGCTGGGCCACCATAAGACCTTCTCAAGACATTTATAAAAGATCATTCCCATGAATCTTAATAGAAGACTTATTTAACCCCCAAGAAGTTGAAGTTTACAGGTTACTATATTAATTTTTTAAGCAGCAATTTTTGTTCCTTTTTCTCTAAATTATTAAAGCAAAATATAAACCATAATAATTTATATGATTAATATTGAACAAGATTAAAAATCATACCTAATTTCTAAGAGTGTGACCTTCAAAGCATATCTCAACTCAAAACAATTCTGTTCTTGGTCTCTTGTTTCATGTCAACACAGGCCACCAGAATCTTTTATATGGATATTTATCCATAAGTAACTTCTTTTTTTAAATTTTTTTCTTCAGTTTTATACATTTGATCACTGTACAACCCAGTTGCTTATAAAATAAGTTTTCCCAGCATAAACACCTTATATACCAGTCTAGTCAAAAACAGAATCATATACATTATCATCAATAGAAAACCCTCCACTTCTGTGTCACTTAAATGTTTTGCCTCTCTATTGTTCTCCATGATTCCCTCCCTCTCACCTTCTCCCACCTTCCACTCTCCTTCCACACTGTTTCCAGTATCCAGAATCATTCTCCATGCTTCTAAATCCTCCAGTCTTTCCATTTTTGCCATAGAATGTGGACATTTGATATCTATTAAGTGAAGCATACGACGTCTCTCTTTCTAGTCCGGGTTGCTTCGCTCAGTACTAAGCCTTCCATACACATCCATTTTCTCTAAAATGTGAGTATCTTGTTTCATTTTTTTTTTTTAAGGTTGAGCAGTATTCCTTAATTTATGGGCCATACTCTTCTAATACATTCCTCTGTTCATGAACAGATGAATTTGGGTTAGTTCCATGTCTTAGGAACAGAAAATAATGCCACTGTAAACATGGATGCGTAAGCATGTTTTCCACTGAGCATTTTTCTATTCTTTTGGTAGATACCAGGAGTGGAATTGCTGTTTCATATGGTAGTTCCATTTGTAGGCCTTTGAGGAACTTCCATATTATTCTCCACAGTGGTTGCACTAATTTACATTTACACTAACAGTGTAGGAGAGTAGTATTTAAACAAAAAGTGAAGAAAGATAAGAAGTAGTATTTAAAAGAAAAAAAAAATAAGACTATGACTGCCGAGGCCTATGAAAAATGTATAGCACCAAATAAGAAATCTGAAACAAAGCTAATTTTGAATGTTATTGCAAAGTTTTTAAAAGATTAGTAAAAGAGCCAGCAGGTTGTTAAGGTGGTTGATTCCCACATGGCCAAGTCCCAGACCTGGTGGCTTGAAAAACACATTGGGTGCATGTGTGTAGGTACCCTAAATCCCATGAGAAAAAGGATTGGAATACGGCCATTCCCCTGGCAGGCCATTTCTCACTTTCCTCTCACTCTGTTTGTCCGTCTCTCTCTGGTGAGCACACACACTCTATAGCAAACCTACAACAAACAAAAAACAGGGAGAGTAGTATATTGATCCCCTGCCTACCTTTCATCCCACTTAATTAACAATTTATGTCCAAGCTTCTTTTACTCCAGTGTCTACCGATTTCCTACACTTTATTAGTTTTTTAATTTAAATACCAGTCTTTATATAATTTTACATGTAAACATGTCACCATGTTTTTTAAAAGATGTATGAACTTTTAATTTGAACTAAGTATGCTTATGTCAGGAAGCACACACTTTGTTAACTTTTTTGGTGATGCTTGCAGCTCCTGACAATGATTTCTTAGATTTTTTTTTCACTGTATATCAAAAATGGGGATGGTCATATTCCCTGATTATATGGTATAAATTGTGTATATTTAATAATAGAAATATTGTTATTACTGTCATTGTATAGGGAGCAAAATGCCTAAGAAATTAAGTAAATATAAATGTACTTAATATGAAATGTATATTGCAAATTGGTCATTTTATTGTAGAAAAATATGATAGCAAGTGGATTATAATAGTATAGCAGAGAAAGGTTCTTTGTCTATGTACTTCCAATTCTTTTACCAGTTAACTCAGTAGGTAGAGATTTAGTTTCTTAATTATTAAAGCAAGTAATAAATATTAGAAAAGTCTTCTCATACAAAAGATGCATGTCCGTACTTCAGGTCTATAATTAATTATTTATTTATTTATTGAGAGATTTTTGCCATAGGGTGTGTGTGCTCATCAGAGAGACAGAGAGAGAGAATTCACCCCCCTCACCCAGGGGGGTTGGCCATGCAGCAGTACCTTCTTTTCCTCTCAGGATTTCAAGCAGGCATGCACATGCAACCGTTGTGAGTTTTAAGCTGCTTGGTTTGAGACTCAAACCACAGTTGACTATGTTGGAATCCAGCTACATAACCTTTACTCCATCTGCTGGTCTTGGTTTATAGTTATTTTTAATACCCAATATTGCAATAATGTTTTATGACTATGCTACATTTTTGAGTTTTAAGGAGAAAATAAACTACATAGAATACAACTACATGACTCCTCTCCTTTTTAATAGGCATTTTTTTCTCCTAATATCAATCTGAGGGAAGGTGTTTAATTATTACAGATTGGGTCAGCCAAAAAATACCATCCCTAGACGTTAGCTAAATTCAAATTACTTATCAAGGCATAGGCTAGAATAACTTTTCTGTCGCGGTGACTAAGGAAACTGATCAGAGTTATGTAGGACTTTTGATAATTTAACTAATTTGGAATTGACACAAACAGGTAATACCTTTTCATTCTGGGTGTCATAAAAATTGTAATGACAGGGGAACCAGCAGTTAGCGTAATGGCTATGTCGCTGGACTCTCACGTAGTCGACCGTGGTTCGTGTCCCGGACCCAGTGGCTTAAAACTCACACCGAGCGCGTGTGTGTGCGTGCCCAAGATCCCGAGAGGAGAATGGGGGAGAAGGGATTGCGGTGTGACCATCCCCCCTGGGGGGTGATTTCTCGCTTTCTGTCTCTATGTCTCTGTCTGTCCGGTGAGCGCATGTGCCCTACAGTGAAAATCTCTCCAAAAAAAAAAAAATTGTAATGACAGATGAAACTTCATCTCATATAAAGCTATGTCATTTAATAAAAAAGTGAGGAGTCTCATATTCATTCCACTCTGCATAAATTGGTTACCTCGATCCTCGCACTTATAATAGAGTTAATGTGGCACCCTATGATATTCCACATATTTCTGTGATTGCTAGGATGTATTATTAAGTCATACTGTGATGTAATTATATTTATAGATATAAATTTCTTGGTTTTTGTACATTTAAACAATATTTTAGAGTCATCCTTTTTTTCCCCTTTGCAATAGTTCATTACACAAGTGTTCTAATTTAGATTGATTTTCCTGTGTTAGATGGCTTAATTCAGATAGTTAATTATAATTAAGAACAAAGCCACTATATTTAAAATGACAATCACTGGAAATTCCACAAAGTAGTTAAAATGCAGATAAATTGTAAAACTACTGTTTTCTCCTTACAGCAATTTTCTCTAAACCATGAGAGCTAATAAAACAGAGTTTAGATAAATGTATAAGAATTTATGATTTATTACCAAGCCAACTCCAGATTTCAATGGAGGAATTACAAATAGGACATTTGAACACATGTTACTTTACCAGAATATTCTTCATAAAGACCTTTAGCTACCTGTAATATCTATAGTTTAGCAATATTCTCACATAGCATGTATTAATATCTCATTATATATCAAATTAGAATTTCAAACAGTATTTTCATAGGAAACAACTTATAATTTTTACTACTTCATGAGATTATGCACTCATGTTGGTTTTTCAAAAAGAATGTATCTAAGTGCAAGTACATTCCTTTTTTTTTTTTTACAAAGAATTTTTTTTCCTAATTTTACACTCTCCAATGCCCTTAGCTATGATATGCTTCCAATTTTCTTTGCATGCTGAGAAGGCTAAAGTCAAGCTTTTTGTCACTCTTATATGTATCTTGAGTTCCTGTTGCTAAAAATAAATCCTTTGAAATCAACATGTTACAATGAGATTGGTTAAAATTACAGGGTTTTTATTTTAAGGAAACCAATTTTCATCAAAGCCTTCTGCTATTTCTTATAACTTTTTCTAGGTTCTCTCTACTGAAATATATTGGAAATCTTGCCATTTATATGCACAGATTCAAATTACCTATATTGTACTTCTGCGAAAAATTACTATTCAAATTTTTTTTACATTTTTTTACTTTCTATTTATTTAGTTAGTTAGTTGAGGTTTTGCATTAGAGCATGTGCACTTGCCCAAGAGGAAGAGAGACAGAGACAGAGGAAAAGTGAGAAATCACTCCCTGGGGAGATGGCCATACCACAATCCCTTCTCCTTTATTGTTCTCTTGGGTTCTTGGACACGCATGCACACTTGTCTGGCTTGAGTTTCAAGTCACCGATCTGAGACTCGAACTAGGGTTGGCCATATCGGAGTCCAGCAACATAATCACGATGCCATTTACTGGTTCCACTTTCTTAATTTTTTAAGAAGTGCCTTTCTTTAGTTTTAATTTAGGAAATGTTTTCTTCCAGTCAGTTGTCTCTACACTTTCTTGTTGGTGTGCCTTAAAGTGCAGAACTTTTTTATTTTGATAAATCTAATTTACCTACTTTTTTTTAATTTTGCAGCTTATCTTTCTTATGTCATAGCTAAAGAGATAACATCGCTGAATACAAAGTACTGAAACTACTCTCATGCTTTTTTCTATGAATTTTTATAGTTTAAGGGCTTACAGATAGTCTCTGATAGACTTTTTCTTTTTACTGTCCATGTAGTATTTTCCTAATTTATTTTTTATTTACATTTAGTAATTGTATATCTTTAGAGCATGAAAACGGTGTATACTAGTCAAGTTATAGGTATTACCACGTATATTATCAACAATAATTAACTTTTCATTTTTGTATCTGTTAAATGTTCATTTAAAAGTTTTTGTATATTGAGTATCCAAAAGTCATCTTCATTCTTTCGCATTTGGATATGCACTTGCCGCAGAATCACTTGTTGAAGACTTTTCTTTCTCCATTGAATGGTAATTGTTTCCCTTTCAACATCAGTTGAACAAAAAATAGGAGTTTATTTCTCTCAATTCTGTTCCACTGATCTACATACCTACCTTCATACTGGTACCACAGTGTTGGTTAAGTATCACTTTGTGCTAAGTTTTTAAAATGAACAGTATGTTTCCACAAATTTTATTTTTTTGCCATAGGGTGGGCTCCACCACGCCCTACAAATTTTATTTTTTTCAAAATTGTTTTGGTGTTTTTCTGATAACTTCATAATTGGTTTTGTTGAGAAATAACAATTTAGATATGATGTAGCTGTTGTGTATACTGATTCATCTCCACCCTCTTTTTAAAACTTTCATTCATTTGCTTCTTTATTTATTTAGTGATTTGCTGGAATATTTTAATAACACTTATTGTCCTTGAGAAGTGAAGCCTCAGAGGGCGGAGTCTTTGGCACACATTCCTTCACTCTGGAATGTTTTTAATGTGTGGGGACATGTTGTTTCTTTCTTTCCCCTGCTAAACCCAGCTGTTAGGTTCCATTAATTGACACTTGTTCTATTGTTTCTTTTACAATCCTCTGGTTGCATATTGCTCCACTGTCTGATCCACTTAAGTTCAGGCCAGTGATAGAGGTTTTCTTTGACCTCCAAGTAAAAGGTCCTCATAATTGTCTATATACCTTGTTTTCTCCGATAAACTTGGACTATGTTTCTCTTATGAAGAGACCAGCCTCCACTTAGAGTTCCACCAAAATATTCTTTTTAAAAAAATCCCTTTTTTCAGATTTTTTTTTGGTTTCTTTGTCAGAGTGTGTGTGCTCCCTGGAGAGAGACAGAAAGAGATAGAAAAAGGAAAAAAAGAAATTAGCCCCTTAGAGGAGTGGCCATTCCACAATTTTTTGTCTTCCATTCGCCTCTTAATATTTTGGGTTTGCAAACACACATACCTGGTGTGATTCTCAAGCCACTGGGTCTGAAACTTGAACTATGATTGACCAAGAGAGAGTCCAGTGCCACTTACTGGCTCTACTTTCATTGTTTTTAGAGCATTATTTTCTTTGAAACTCCCACACTCTGCTGGGGACCAGCCTCGGCGGGCTTCGGTTGACTCGTAGGAGGCGGCGCTGGAGCACTCTTCAGAGAGCAATCTTTGGGGGTGTCCGGCTGAGGACGTGCATGAAAAAGGCACCAAGGCCTTAGTCTTCTTTTCCAGCACCCCCTCCAACGAGTCAACCCACCACCGCAGCAACACTCTATTTCAAATAAACCAAATTTTACTGGGAGAGCAGGAAAGCTCTCTGTCTTTCAGTCTTGCCTCTCTGGCCAAATTGTCTACCCCTGGTATAGGGTTGAGTATATGGTAAACTTCTCTATAAGTGATACCCTCCTTTAAAAACATGGGTGCTAGGCGGGTCTGGTCTTCTCAGCTGTGTGTCCTGACATGGAAACTCTACCTTATTAATGAGCTGGGGTGAACGTAAATTGGGGCCCTAATTTTCATACATTACATGTAGGATGAATTCTGTGGCCTATGAGTAAGGACTGGGTAGAAGAAAGTTTCTGAAATGCTGCCCAAACTCCTCTGGGATTTAGTTTCTGAAACTCACAGGAGGTTGTTGGTAAGAGAAATGCTGGTAACCTGTCCTTCCCGGGAAAATACTGTGGCACTAGGAAATGGAAGGAGAGGAAGCTCTGTGTTATCAGCTTTATGTGTCTCAAATGGAGTTTCCATCATGTTAAAGCTATGAAGGTGAAGAAAGGAGGTGCATTTCATTCAAATACCAGAGACTCACTGTTCTTCTTATTGAGTTTTAGCAGATATTTTTTTCAATCCACGAACAAGGAATGTCGAGTTTTTTGGGGGGTATATTTTTAAACATTTCTTTTTTTTTTTGGAGAGGTTTTCGCTATAGGGCGCGTGCGCTCGCCAGACAGATAGAGACATAGAGACAGAAAGTGAGAAATCCCGCCCCAGTGGGGGATGGTCACGCCGCAATCCCTTCTCCTCCATTCTCCTCTCGGGATCTTGGGCACGCACGCACACGCGCCTGGCGTGAGTTCTAAGCCACCAGGTCCGGGACACAAACTGCAGTCGACTACATGGGAGTCCAGCAACATAGCCATTACACTAACTGCTGGTTCCCAAACATTTATTTTTTTCTGTAGTTTTCATTGAGGAATCCTTCATATTCTTGTTAGATGTATTCCAAGGTATCTTTTGTGTGCCTTCTATAAATAGGATTGCTTTCTTCACTCAGTCAATTCATTATTACTATATAAAAATGTTACAGATTTTTACATGCTGAATTTTGTATCCTACAATGTTACTGAATTTATTTACCACTTCTAAGAGATATTCTAGTGGATTCTTTGGGGTTTTCTATGTATATAGTCATCTCATCTGCAAATGTGGAAAATTTAACTTTTTCCTTCTCAATTGAAAGGCCTTTTATTTCTCTTGCCTGATTGTGAAGCTAGGACTTTTGGTACTATGTTGAATAGAAGTGAGAGAGACAATTGAGTTTCTGAGGTCTCAGCCCTGGATCAGGAGATCATGAAGTGACTCCGCAAGTGAAAAACTGCTAAAGATTTTGGACGTTGGTAGTCTGTCGAACCTGCAGGTCATTCAGCCTATAGTTGGAATGAATTTCAAAACAACGTGGTGCCCTTTGAGCCTTTCTGTTATGCTGTCATATGTTCAAAAAACCTGGAATGACAACAACAAAGAAGTGGAGAAAGTGGGCATCCTGGTCTTCTTCCAATTTTAAGAGAAAAAGCTTTCAACTTTCTGCCATCCAGTATGATGGTAGTAGTGGACTTGTTCTATATGGTCTTTATGGTATTAATAGATATACTTCCTAAGCCTGCTTTGTTAGTAGAAGTTTAAAAAAAAAATGTTAGGCCTTATCACATGCTTTTTAGCATCAGTTGGTATAATCACATGATTTTTATTTTTCCTTCTATTGATATGATGTATCACATTTATTATTTTGTGAATATTATGTCATCATTGCATCCCTGAAATCCTATTCGGTTATGATATATCATCTTTTTAATCTGTCATTGCAATTAATTCGCTAATATTTTATTGTAAAATTTTGCATCTGTAGTCATCAGTGAAATAGGTCTATAATTTTCTTTTTTGTTATATTCCTGCCTGCTTTTGGAGTCATGCTGTCTCATGAAATGAGTTTCAGAGAGCTCCATCTGTTTGTAGTTTTTGGAATAGCTTAGGTTTAGTGTTCTTTAAAATTTTTGTAGAATTTATCAGTGAAGCCACTGTGGACCTGGTCTTTTTTGGAGGGAGAATATTTGTTTTTGATTTCATCTCATTACTTGTTATTGGTCTGTTCAGACGTCCATTTTCTTCTGGTTTAGTCTTGTTATGTTTCATATATCTAGAGATTTTTCCACTTCCTCTAGGTTTTCCAGATTGCTGGCATCTAATTTCTTGTAGTAATCCCTAATGATCATTGTAGTTCTTTGATATCTGTTGTAATGTCACCTCTTCTATTTCCGCTTTATATATCTGGGCCTTTTCTCTGTATTTCTCAGTCTAGATAATGGTTTATATATTTTATTTAACTTCTCAATTAAAAACAGCTTTTTTTTCCTTCTTAATAAAAACTGATCTTTATTATTGCTATCTTGGTGTTGATTTCTTTATTTACATCTCGATTTTCTTTCTTTCCTTCTATTGCTTTTGGGTTTAGTTATTGTTATTTTGTTTTTCCACCTCTTTGAGATGCCTATATAGGTTATTTGTCACTTTTAAATTTTTTTCCATATTGGTATTTAACACCACAATTTTTTATTTCAGTATTGCCTTTATTATGTCCACAGGTTTTTATTATAATTTTTAATTATCATTTGTTCCCAGAAATTCCTTTATTTCTTCTGGGTTTTCAAAATTAGCAACACGGTGTCTAGTTTCCAGATATTTGAATATTGCTAATGGTTGTTTTTGTTGTAAATTTCCAGTTTAATTCCATTGTGGTTAGAAAAGATAAAGAATATGATTCCTATTATTTTATATATGTATAGGTTTATTTTGTTCCCTATTATGTGATCAATCCTAGAAAATGCTCCATGTGCAGCTAAAAATAGTGAGTTGTTGGAAAAGTCATGACATTTTTCTATGCAAAATGTTGTAAAGCAAGTCAGGATATATTTTTACATAGAAATATATGTCATGACTTTCTGGACAACCTAATAATATGTATTCTGCATTTGTTGGATAAAATGTTTTATAAATTTTTGCAGGTCTATTTGGCTTATGGTTTCATTTAATTCCAATATCTCTTTGTTCATTTTTATGTCTAGATGATCTATGAAATGACAAGACTGGTGTGTTAAAATCTTCCACAATTAATGTGTTAGAGTCTATCTCTTTTAGATATAGCAGCCTTTTTTTTTTTTTTTGGAGAGGTTTTTGCTATAGGGCACGTGTGCTCACCCAAAAGACAGAGACAGAGAGACAGTGAAAAATCATCCTCCAGGGGGATGGCCGCAATTCCTTTTCCTCCATTCTCTCGGGATCTTGGGCATGCACGTACATGCACCTGGTGTGAGTTTGAGCCACCATGTATGAGACTCAAACTGCATTCGACTACATGGGAGTCCAGTGATAGCCATTACGCCAGCTGCTGGTCCCTATCAGTCTTTGTTTTATATATTTGAGTGCTATGTTTGAGTGTGTATATGTGTGTGTGTGTGTGTGTGTGTGTGTGTGTGTGTTCCATCATTTTAGTGGATTGACTCCTTTATTTCTTTTCACAGATTCTAATTAAAGCTTTAGTTTGTCTGATATCAGAATAAGGACTCCTGATTTTTCCTAATTTTTATTTGCATGAAGTGCCGTTTACTCAACCTTTTACTTTCAATTTGTATATGTCTTTATGTCTTTATTGGTGAGGTGAGCTTCTTTTAAATAGCGTATTGAGGATTTCTGTTCATCTATCCCTTCAGAAAGACTGTATCTTTTTTTTAATTCTTTTTTTTTTGTCCATAGGACACCTGTTCTTAGCAGAGAAAAACAGAGAGAGAGATCGTGAAAGAGAAAGTAAGAAAACACCCCTCCCTCCTGGGGCAAATGGTCACATTGCAATCCCTTCTCCTCCATTCTCCTCTCAGGACTTCGGGTGTGAATATACATGTGCCCAGCATGATCTTCAAGCTTCTGAGGCTGGGATTCAAACCATAATTGACAATGCACCATAACCACTATGACACTTGCTGGTACCTCCAGACTGTATCTTTTGATTGAGGAGTTTAATCTATTTATATTCAATATTATTATTGAAACATGCAGACTTGTATGATTCTTTTACAGGCAGAAAGTTGCCTGAAATGCTCGGAATTACTACTCAAGACACAGAGATCTGAGTCAGGAGGAATAGGGAGAGGTCAAATGAGATATGAGCCTCCTGACCCTTTGTAGTTATGAGGGTAAAGGAAGAAGGAATTTTTTTTTTTTTTTTTTTTTTTTTTTTAAAGACAGTAGTAAGGGTTATATCCTTGGGACATGTTGACTTTGGCTATGAAAAGTAGTATTGCCAGACACATGACACTCTCAGCTAAGTAACTTACTATTGTTTGTAAGCAGGAAAGTTACATGTTCATCATTTGCATCAAGTTCCCTGAGAAAGCATTCACTCATATGTTCCAAGTTTATAAAACCAGGGTATTCTGGAAACAAAGACTTTTCTGTTGTTCCCTAACAGATTTATGCTTGCTATTTTGCTGTTTAGGTTTTGATTGTTTTATATAGTAGTTTGGCTGAAAGTGTTTTTCTTTTAGTGTTTTGAATATATAGTCTCATTTCTGTCTAGTTCATAGGATTTCTTAGAGAAATTTGATGCTACTTTGATCAGAAAACCTTTATAGATATGTTGATGTTTATCTATAGGTATTTTTAGTAGTTACCTTTGTCTTTTAATTTTTAAGTTTTGACTATGATGTGCTTTGGAAAGCTTTTTTTTTTGTTTTTTGTTTTTGTTTTAGGATTTTTGCTATAAGGCACATGTGTTCACTAGAGAGACAGACAGAGAGACAGAAAGTGAGAAATCACCCTCCAGGGGGAATGGCCACACCACAATCCCTTCTCTTCCATCCTCTTCCTGGTATTTTGGGCATGCATGCACATGTGCCTGATGCAAGTTTTAAGCCACAGGATCTGGGACTTGAACTGCAAAAGAGTCTAGCAATGTACCATTACACTGTCTGCTGGTACCAGGAAGGATCTTTTATATGAACTCTATTTGGCATCCTTTGAATTTTCTGGATCTGGATGACTACATGCATTCCTATACTGGGGAACTTTTGAGTAAATTTGTCATGGAAGGTATTTTCTAGGTCTTTTTTTATTTCTTTGTCTTCTAGAATATTCATTAAATGGATAGTCAAGTGCTAAACAGTGTCCATTAGTTCTCAAAGTTATCATGTTAACAAATTCCTTCCTCCTTTACCCTAATAACTACAGAAGACTCAACCTCATTTGGCCTCTCCCTCTTGACTCAGCTGTAGTATTTTTGCAGCATTTTTCCTATTTTTTTTTTCAAGTATTGTATCTTCAAGGTCAGAGATTCTTCTGCATAATTTAATCTGTTGCTGGTAATTTCTATTGACTGTTTAAATTTCTTATATTAAACTCTTTATTTCCAGAATTCGTTTTTCTTTTTTGTTATCTGTTGAAATGGTCATGCATATCATGCATTGTTTTTCTTATCTCTTGCTTGTTTTTTTGTTATTTGTCTCTATTCAGAATCTCGCTGAGTTTTAGTATGACCAGTGTTCTGAAACTCATATCCGACATCTCTGTGATTCCTTTCTTCTGTCAACTGTTCATGGGGAATTCTTGTCCATCCCAACATACACCCAAAGGTGCACTAGCCAGGGGGAGACACCTCACTTGGACAGTAACTGGGGTATCAGGAAATTAGTGAGGTATATTCCCTCCCTGTCCCCATGTTACTCATGTACCTGCATTGATATTTGGATCCGGTGGAATACTCAGTTTTCTTGCAGCTGTGGATAGTGCTATTGACTTTGATCATGCTTGGGATCAGTAGTAAAGTCTCTGCATATATTCAGAGTCATTTTATGGTGACTGTGGGGACACTCAGGACTGTATTTAGCCTGAATGAGACTAAGAATATCTATCGGTGACCTTTCTGTATGACCTCTCTATGTGAGGAGTAGATTCACCTGTAACAGTGACAGCTGTTGCCCCAATGAGTGGGTTATGTTGGACTCAGGTTTTGTTTGGGTCATGTGAGTCCCTCCTAGATGAGGAGTCTGTGGGAGCATCATCTGACAGTTGGTACTCTGTCTTAAGTAGGTTTCACATAGAGGGATGTAAATAATAGTCGAGGGATTGTTTCACTGGTAGTGCTTAGACTGTAAGATTGCTAATTGCGTGTCCTCTCTGGAGTTGAAGGAAGAGTCTGCTTCTTGATGTTTTCACTGAGCCCCTCTCTAAATTCAGTGTCCAAGGGGGCAGGGTTGCCACTGGCTGCAGGGCTTTGTCTGAATGGGAAGGACAGCAGAGAAGAGTTCCACCCTTTAGCCTCACTGCCAGAAGCTAATATGTGTCCTAGCAGGAGAGCTGGTTGTGGAAGGGAATCCCCGGAGGTTGCAGCTCATCCTGGGCTGAATTCTGTTTCAGAACTGCTTCCAGATGGGAGAGTGTGTGTAGAGGAGGATTCCCTAAGAGGCTAGATAGAGTGGCTCACCCAGAAATTTGAGTCCCTTTCTTCACTTAACTCTGCAGACATGACTTATTATAGAGTTCTGTCTAAGTGGGGGTGGGGGTGGGAATAGAGAGTAGGAGAGATTCCTCATTTCCCAATTGCTGTCCAAATGGGGCGTCTCCTTCTTGCAAGTGCCCACTTTGGGTGTGGAGAGTGGACAGAGCCTGTGGGTTCCTGCTTCCTCATCACAAAAAAGTTGGCGTCTCCACATCTTTCTCTCTGCCATCTACCTCAGCTTTTCCTTCTGCATAAATACTTCCCCAAAGGAAGTCCAACAAGCCATACTGCTGTGGGCTTTAGTGGTAAAAAAAAATAGTTTTAAATCTTGAGTCTAGGGGAAGAGGACCATTGATCTACTAGACTTTGAGAGTGGAATATTGAATGTCCAGATTCCTGTGTCTGCCAGGGGAAGGGAGGAGTGTATTCTAATGTCACACCACATTATAGATAGAGAGACTGGGAAGAAATAATCAGAATCCTGTTTCTGTCATTGGGAGTTGGGAACAGAGTTGAAAACAGGGAACTGGAGGTGGGTATGTTACTCACCTTTTCCTCTTTAGTTATTAAATTAAAGGAGGAAGGAATGTGTTAATGAGTCTTTCTGAGTTCAGATGGTTGCCCTTTTTAATGTCTCTATCTCCTGACACAATGTCCCAGAAGCCACTCATATTCACACTCTACGATTCTGGTCTTCTCTAATCATTCCTCTACTCAGTTTGCAGCTGTCTGTTCTACGTTTTCCTGGTCTTCCTTCTTGGAGTGAAGCTGTGCTGGGTGACTCTACTTGGCTGTCTTGCCAGCAACATTTTCTGTTCTTGTAGCAAAACTCTTGACTAGAAATTTTGTGATAAGAATTAACTTATGTACCATAAAAAATGATAAGGTTTGGGGACCAGCAGTTAGGGTAATGGCTATGTCACTGGACTCCCACATAGTCGACTGCGGTTCGCATCCTGGACCCAGTGACTTAAAACTCACGCCGGGCGTGTGTGTGTGCGTGCCCAAGATCCTGAGAGGAGAATGGAGGAGAAAGGAATGCAGCGTGGCCATCCCCCTGGGGGGTGATTTCTCGTTTTCTGTCTCTCTGTCTGTCTGGCAAGCACACACGCCCTATATGTGGAAAGCACACACCCCCTAAAGAAAAAACCTCTAAAAAAAAAAAAAAAAAAAAAGAAAAAAATGATAAGGTTTTTAGGATCTGTCTAAGAGGGGATTTTATACAGTTTGTGAAATTACACGATTGAAGTACAAATTTATTTTGGTGCAAAAGCATTTTAACTTCATATATAGTTTTTTCATAGTACACATTTTTCATGAACTTTTAAAAGACCTCTTGTATAGCTAGTAGGATGTATTTTGTAACTATGTATTTCTTCTCTGCTAGAAAACATCATTTCAGTGGATACAGACTTTTACGGATTGTATTCAATTTTAATTTGTTTCCGTTATAAAGTGCATTAAAAATGAAAAAGAAACCCTTACTTTGTAGTCTTTTGACTAGAAGGATTTTCTTATTCTGAATATAATATCAATAAAACTGAACTGATTCACATACTTTTTGAAAACTATTCTCTATAATATACTATTTTGCCTCTGCAATATACTGCCACATTTATATAATACATATGGATAGTGTTATTTTGATGGTGACAAATTTAGAACTAGTAAGTCCTATTTACAAAGGAAAGATAATTGAGTATTGATGAAAAAACTAAAAAGCATTTACTTCTTTGTATTATAATTGCTTTGGTAACTAATCAGTTATAAAGGTTTTGAATTAGTTATAAAATGTTAAAGTTGTTCTCTTTGGTATTAAGTGATTAATTATAAATTCTATCATTTATCATTTTGATTTTAAAACAGTTGCTGTTTTGTAAATGGAGATAATAAAATATCTTATCACTCAGCAGATATGAGAATATAAATTTATGTAAAATAAGAGATGTTTTCTAATGTAGAAATAAAAGTACCTAACCTTGAATTTATTTTTGCTAATATATATATATATATATATACATCTTTATGAATATATTAGTTAGTAAATTAGAAAAAATAATAATGAAATTCTAACTTTCAGTGTCAGAAGCAGAACTAAATGAGTTCCGCTTTATATTATCACTACATACCCATGACTGCTAAATATAGCGGTATTTTTCTTAGTTTTTATGTAAAGTCAAATTCCTGGGAAATAACTCTAAAATGGGAATGTCTGTGCACAACTTTACTGGGTAGTTGTTTGGGGAAGAATCACAGTTGGGGAGTGAGAAAGACAAGAGTAAGCAGAGGAGGAAGTTGATCAACTTTGCAGTTGTTACAGGGGCCTCAGCCACTTCTCTCCAGGAACTGTGAAGTCAGCTAGGGGAGCGTCTATTGATGTGAAAGTACCGTCTATGATATAAGATTAAGCTCTTTGAAAAGTGTCTTGTGCTATCATGCTGCTGCAATGGATTTGGAAACTTAAAGAAAATTCTGATTTACTCAAGGTGAGGTAGAAGTGCCAGTATATCTGTGGGAGATGGAAGGAGAGGTAGAAAAGCTCAAGGAAAAGGATAAATTATATAAGGCTGGAAAACCTACCAAATGGTCATGTTTCTCAGGAGACTTTAGGGAATGTCAAGAGAAAATAGCATTATAGAAGCAAAAAAAACACTAAGCTGGTGAGAGGGGCACCAGTCCTGTCAAAGGAGCCAGGGTTGCATTTTTGGGACAATAGCTAAAGTGCTCCTGTAGCTGATGGTAAATCCCAACTTTTGATTATTATCTGTAGAATTTATGAATATAATATCAATAAAACTGAACTGATTCACATACTTTTTGAAAACTATTCTCTATAATATACTATTTTGCCTCTGCAATATACTGCCACATTTATATAATACATATGGATAGTGTTATTTTGATGGTGACAAATTTAGAACTAGTAAGTCCTATTTACAAAGGAAAGATAATTGAGTATTGATGAAAAAACTAAAAAGCATTTACTTCTTTGTATTATAATTGCTTTGGTAACTAATCAGTTATAAAGGTTTTGAATTAGTTATAAAATGTTAAAGTTGTTCTCTTTGGTATTAAGTGATTAATTATAAATTCTATCATTTATCATTTTGATTTTAAAACAGTTGCTGTTTTGTAAATGGAGATAATAAAATATCTTATCACTCAGCAGATATGAGAATATAAATTTATGTAAAATAAGAGATGTTTTCTAATGTAGAAATAAAAGTACCTAACCTTGAATTTATTTTTGCTAATATATATATATATATATATACATCTTTATGAATATATTAGTTAGTAAATTAGAAAAAATAATAATGAAATTCTAACTTTCAGTGTCAGAAGCAGAACTAAATGAGTTCCGCTTTATATTATCTTTATATACCCATGACTGCTAAATATAGCGGTATTTTTCTTAGTTTTTATGTAAAGTCAAATGCCTGGGAAATTAAAATAGGAATGTCTGTGCACAACTTTACTGGGTAGTTGTTTGGGGAAGAATCACAGTTGGGGAGTGAGAAAGACAAGAGTAGGCAGAGGAGGAAGTTGATCAACTTTGCAGTTGCTACAGGGGCCTCAGCCACTTCTCTCCAGGAACTGTGAAGTCAGCTAGGGGAGCGTCTATTGATGTGAAAGTACCGTCTATGATATAAGATTAAGCTCTTTGAAAAGTGTCTTGGCTATCATGCTGCTGCAATGGATTTGGAAACTTAAAGGAAATTTCTGATTTACTCAGGGTGAGGTAGAAGTGCCAGTATATCTGTGGGAGATGGAAGAAGAAGTAGAAAAGCTCAAGGAAAAGGATAAATTATATAAGGCTGGAAAACCTACCAAATGGTCATGTTTCTCAGGAGACTTTAGGGAATGTCAAGAGAAAATAGCATTATAGAAGCAAAAAAAACACTAAGCTGGTGAGAGGGGCACCAGTCCTGTCAAAGGAGCCAGGGTTGCATTTTTGGGACAATAGCTAAAGTGCTCCTGTAGCTGATGGTAAATCCCAACTTTTGATTATTATCTGTAGAATTTAGATGTCAACTGAAATTGCCTTAGTAAGAAAAAAGGAGTTATTTGCTTCAATAAAATAGACACTTAGCCTAGATAAAGTACTGCCTTTTGGAGGGACAGTGCTCCTGCCAGCAGTATCATTCACTAGTTGACAAATGTTTATTATTATTACTTTAAAATTCATGATCAAGTACCTGCATGTGTACAAAAGAGAGAGAGAAATACCCTCCACAGGGCTCCGTCATGCCATAATTCTCTTCCTTCAGTCCTCTTCAGGATCCTGGGAATGCATGCATGTACTCAGCATGTTTTTCAGGTTGATGAGACTGGGGAATCTACTGCAGTTGGCATGCATGTGACTGATAGCTATGTTGCCTTAGATATAGAAATTGTGCTTCTTTGATCATGGTTATTACATTATGGCAAAATCCAATAACAGGTGTATGCTAATGGAGTTAGCTGTCACCTAAAAGTCACGGACACTGCATAATGTACAATAGTCAAATGAAGGCATTTACCATACCATTTATAGACATAATCCTGAAAAGCTAGTTTCCTGAGTTGGACTCCTGTCCTACAGATTGTGGTACTTGTTTTTGTTGTTAGAGGTTTTTGCCATAGGGCATGTGCATTCTCTGGAGAGACAGAGAGACAGAAAATGAGAAGTAGAGAGACAGAAAGTGAGAAGTAGGGGATGGACCCCACAGTCCCTTCTCTTGCGTTTTCCCCTTGGGATTTTGGGCATGCACACACACATGTGAGTTTCAAGCCACTAGGCCTGAGACTTGGACTTTCTCCCATGTGGGAGTCCAGCATCTTTACTACTATGCCACCTGCAGACCCCCAGGTTGTGGTATTTGTATTTGTACTAGATTAAATGTAGAGCTCTTTTTCCTCACTCATAATAGAGGGCATTCACATACACTATTTTTAAAAATTAATCATTATAGAGTGTGTGCACACAAGAGAGAGAGCAAGAGAGAGAGAGAGAGAGAGAGAGAAAGCAAGCTGCGATTAATTAAGATCTTTATTGAATCAATAAAATGTGGGGCGGGGAAGGCATAGAAAGCAACCATGGATACCAGAGACAGTGTGGGAGGAGGGCAGGAGATGGCAGAGGGTGAGAGATAGGGAATCAAGGATGGGAAAAAAAAAGAAAAATATATAGGAAACAAGAAATGGAAAATTATTTGTTGACAATAACACGTATGTTGATGTGCTTGATTGAGCCAATATACAGTGTGTTCTGGATGGGAAGTCTCATTTTGTATGCTATAATAATGTATAGTAAATGAATGTAAATTTTAAAAAAAAAAGAAAAAGAGGGAACCAGCAGTTAGCGTAATGGCTATGTCGCTGGACTCCCATGTAGTCGACTGCAGTTCACGTCCCAGACCCGGTGGCTTAAAACTCAGGGAACCTTTGCAGATTACAATCTTTTTTACAAGGCTGCCAACCCATCACATCTTAGGCACTCATGCACATGCCCCATGTGTTTCAGTCTGACTTCCCAGGAATTTGAACTGAGATTACCTTGTAGGATCCAGCTTTTCTTGAGCAGCACATTACTAGTGTACCACAGAGCCAGCCCATTGAGATCTTTTAAAAGTCTAGTCAGAATATATTGTTTTGGAATCAAGGGCTGGAAGAGGGAGTAGTGTCTTTCATTATTTTATTTTATAGACCACTTGAGTAATTTTATTTTCCATTCTTGATGTTTGAATATTATTCAGTAGTCATATTCTGCAAAGGAGGAATGTTTTAACCAAAGCATATAAAAATAGGTAACTTGAATTTAAAGGCAAATGGCCACTTGAAGGTAAATGAACTCCTGCGTCACTGAATCAATAAGGAAAGTAGTAGACAGAGTAAACTGGACTGGTTGATATAAGCACTCAAGATGTTAGGATTCTGCTTCATAATGCCGGCAGGAAAAACAGTGACGCACATTCAAGACATTCTCTTATGTGTTGTCTAGCATTTCCATATCCACTACCTAAGGTTAGTGGAAGACTAAACAATTTCACAGTATTGATTAAAACTAAATTGATGTAATATTTATAATCCTGTAATTTTATGTACTCAACTTAAATCCATGCACATGTTTATCAAAACCAATGCACTAGAATGTATACATATATGCACTATTATTCCTAATGAAAAATTGCAAACTACCCAAATTTCTGTTACAATAGAATAAAAAAATCTAAAACTATATGAATAATATTGTTAAATCTTACAAAGGAAAAAATTTATCTTGAAAAAAATGACAGTTACAAGAAGCATATATTAAATTGGTTCCATTTATGTAAACATTTAAAGTAGGTAAAAGTAGTATACAGTGAATTCCAAATAATAGGTACTTTCGAGGGGGAGAGATTGTGAAGAGAAAAGAGTATGAGAAGTGCTTTCAGATGGCAGATCATCTTAATTTGTATCCAGGTGTGGCCCACACACATGTGTTCAGTTTGTGAACTGTCATTTGATACAGTCTTATTGAAAGTAGCATAAGACAGGACCATTTAGACATAATGAGGATTGAGAGCTCTGATCCTAGGAGATGCTTGTCTGGGTAGAAAGTAAAAAAACAAAGAAAGAAAGAAATGAGGGAGGAAGAAAGAAAAAAATAAAGGAAGTACTAACCCTGTAAGTTCTCATATTATATTGAGTGTGATTTCATGACAAATTCAGTCTTATTGAAAGTAGCATAAGACAGGACCATTTAGACATAATGAGGATTGAGAGCTCTGATCCTAGGAGATGCTTGTCTGGGTAGAAAGTAAAAAAACAAAGAAAGAAAGAAATGAGGGAGGAAGAAAGAAAAAAATAAAGGAAGTACTAACCCTGTAAGTTCTCATATTATATTGAGTGTGATTTCATGACAAATTACAAGGATTGTGAAAGAAAAAAATAAAGGAAGAAAAAACCCTGTAAATTCTCATATCTATTATATTGAGTGTGATTTCATGACAAATTACAGCACAAGGATTGTAGTAGCTATCCATATATGCTTACTCATTATTTGTATATTTTAATATATTGATTATTCTCCTGTTTTGCATAAGTAAGTGTGTATATATATAAATAATGCACATTGTTGGTAGGTTAATTTTAAATACAGTCTTCAATTCTGGAGTACACAGATGAACCAGAAGAGAAATAAACATCATCTAGAGTTGATGATCAATTAATGAAAATTTGTTTCCCCTTTTTATGGACAGGATCAACCTATATTTTTTGTATGATCTATAGTTGCATATGGCTACATAGGGAAAAATGCTACTTTTATTGTTGTTTTGTAAAAATAAAATATGAGCAGAAAACATGCAAGCTGCCAAGTCATGAAAAGGATATATTAAGAGCACCAAGCTTCTGTGGTTCTCCATCATACAGTGGCACATCTTTACTCTCCTCAATGGGACTAGAAGCCTGCTAAGTGCACTTCCCAGAGCTGCATATCTCTTGACTTCCTATTGCAGCTTCTGGCTGTGAGACAGTATAGACGAAGGATTCAAAGGTTTAAAGAAAACAAGAACCACTTACATTCTCTTCTATCGGTAACTGCCAGCAACAGCAGCAAACAGCAACTGAGAAAAGACCCAGGTCTCTCATGATCAGGGGCAATTTCAACCACATAGGCAATATTGTGGGCTTCTGCATTGGCAGCAATCAGTTTTAATTGTCATAGGCACAATTGCATCGCCTCTTTGACACACATTGGCTAACAATTTCCAGCTCAGAGGCAGGAGAGGTTTCTATATCATAGTTTTCCTTTTGCTCCTCTAGTTCCTCATGCAGCATTGAATCCTATTCACCATGCTAGACCTCCCTTACTTGGAATATTTAGAGAGGGTCCTCTTTTCTTGATATGATACTGAACAATATAATAAGGAAGTATAGGAAGTCCAGTATAGGAAACACAGGACATAAGCTGACACACAGGAAAATATTGGGAACATTGCAAAAAGGCAATCAACTTAGGTGGATGAGTTCCATGAAATAAGGTCTTTGGGAAGAATTATAAGGAAGCACTTTTCTCCCAAGGTAATATTGCATTGAACTTGAGTTGAATTTACTCTTAGTAGCCTAATCAGGTAATTTAATGGTATGCTAGCTGCACGAGAGTACTGGTGATCATAAATTTTAAAAACATCTGGTGGGCTGATCCCAACGTCTGGTGGTTAAGAGATGAATTTCACTTGGCTAACTGTACAGTTCAACTCCTAGACCTGGCAATTTGAAAACTATTCTAGATATGTGTGTGCACACATCTAAAATTCTGACAGACAGAAATGAAGGAGAAGGGATTTCAGGATGACCACCCCCCACTTTAGAGTTTTATTTCTCCCACTTTCTCTCTGTCCCTATCTCTCTCTCTCTGGGAAATCCAAGTATCCTCTGCCACTTAAAAACAAGAAAAGTCTGGCAATACTCCTCTTGATATTAATTTGCATGGCCTACCTTATTGGTTTTTTGGTTTGTTTGTTTGTTTTCATTACAGGGCGTGTGTGCTCGCCAGAAAGACAGAGAGATATAGACAGACAGAAAGCAAGAAATCACCCCCCGTGCCCCCAGGGAGGATGGCCATGCTGCAATCCCTTCTCTTCCATTCTCCACTCAGAATCTTGGGCACGCATGCACACGTGCCCAGCGTGTTTAAGCCACTGGGTTCGGGACTCGAACTGCAGTCAACTACATGGGAGTCCAGCGACATAGCCATTATGCCAACTACTGGTCCCCTTATTGGTTTTAATAAACCACTTTTACAGGAACCAGAAAACAAAATATTGGTTTTAATGAATCACTCTGTAAGGGGCAAGGATGACAGTAGGAGGTTATATACAAGAATCTCAAATAAAGAAAGGAGAGACAATGTAAAATTAGGTAAATGAAATACAAATTTAAAAAATAAATAAATAAAATAAGGAAAATAGAAAAAAGGATTACATAGTGGGACTAGATGAAAACAAAATAAAAAGTAGATTAAATAAACACAAAATAAGAAACGATATAAAAAGTAGATTAAATAAACACAAAATAAGGTGCTAGAAATGAATTCAAGTACATAAATAAATGTTTGACACAGACATAGTAACACTCTAAATAAAAAGAAAAAACTGACAAACTGGGTGAGAAAAAATAAGGTTATGCATAATTTACCAAAATTATTCATGTAATATAAAGACAGAGAAAAACTGAAAGTAAATGATTCGGGAAAAAATACAAAAAAGGACTAATTAAAAAGAAACTGATAATACCTAGAGACTGTTTGGCAAAAAAATTACTACTTGAAATTTAAAAGGGAATCCAATCTTTATTTTTGAATGACTCTAATCACCAGGATTAATGAATTAGCCTAAAAATTTGTGAAACAAAAATTGGCAGAATTAAATAATAAAACTGACAATTTCTCAAAAGGGAAATTTTACAAATTTCTCTTGCTACCTGATAGATTATTCAGACACAAAATCAACAAAAATATTGATTTTAAGAAAACATTACTATAATGTTTATGCACATTATTTATAGTGTATGTACATTATGCATACATTGCTTTATCTTTATCACTGAATCTGCTTTCATATATTTATTGATCTACCTTATAGTCATTGGGTGATCAGAAAAGTCATGATGTATTTTTTCATAGCTTTCAATGCAAAAATGTGTCATGACTTTTCTGACAACCCAACATATTGATCTGTCATATAGTTATGTTGACCTATCACATATCTATTTATGTATCTATCTATTTTTCTATTATTTACCTATCGTCTGTTTATACTGTAACCTAAAACTGAGAATACATATTCTTTCTTTTTTTGGAGAGGTTTTTGCTATAGGGTGCATGTGTTTGCCAGAAAGATAGAGAGAGACAGAGAGATAGAAACAAGAATTCACCGCCTCACCAGGGGGGATGGCCACACCACAATCCCTTCTTGTCCATTCTCCTCTTGGATCTTGGACATGCACGCACACGCACCTGGCGTGAGTTTAAGCCATCGGGTCTGGGACTCGAACTGCAGTCAACTACATTGGAGTGCAATGACATAGCCATTGTGCTAACTGCTGGTCCCAAGAATGCATATTATTTCTAAACAAACGTGTAATATTTAAAAATTGACCATCGGGGGCCAGCAGGTTGCCTGGTGGCTAAGGGTGCTGGACACCCACATGGCTGACCGTGGTTGGAGTTCTAGACCTGCAGCTTGCTTTCTCTCTCTCCCTTTCTCTCTCTCTCTCTCTCACTCCTCTCTCTCTGGTCAAATTCAAAAGAAAGAAAGAAAGAAAGAGAGAGAGAGAGAGAGAGAGAGAGAGAGAGAGAGAGAGAAATGAATAAATATAGTTGAATAGACTAATTCTTTCAAAAAATTGATCATCAGGTCATAAAAACACAGCAAATTTGAGATCAGCCTGTTGGCTACCATACAGTACACTCTGGAGTGGTAGCCCAAGCCACACCTAGAGTCACTTCTGTCATAGCTGGAGTGTCAGATGAGTGACATGTCAGATGAAGAGCAGAATACTAAGATAACTCTAATAAGCAAGTACATGGAGGGCATGCCAGGTTTATTACTCCAAATCATTCTGCCTTTCTAGATCTCTGGGATGTTGATGGGAACAGCCTTGAATATCTCCACAGTGTTTCGGGGGTTCATTCTCTCATTGCTTAATGAATAGGATCTGACTTCTTTCTCTCCTTCTTTCCATACTAATCTCTCTGGCAAATTGTGAGTTTGTGGCTGGCTTGGTTTGCTCTCTTCAACACACCTTTTCATATTTTACCTGACTAGGCTGCAAATTATAAATTCTTTTTTTTTTTTGGAGAAGTTTTAGCTATAGGGTGTATGCACTCACCAGAAAGACAGAGAGAGACGGAAAACAAGAAATCGCCCCTGGGAGGATGGCCACACTATAATCCCTTTTCCTCCATTCTCTCGGGATCTTGTGCATGCACACACACACGCCCGGTGTGAGTTTAAGCCACTGGGTCCAGGACTCGAACCGTGGATGACTACATGGGAGTCCAGTGACATAGCCTTTACAGCAACTGCTGGTCCTGCAAATTATAAATTCTGTTTTTTAAAACATTATTTTCTTGTTTTACTCTAAATAGCCATGCAGCACCTTGCACTCTTTGCTGCTTAGATTTTTTTTTCACCATACATCCTAGTCTACTGCTTTTAAATATGTGTTCCATAAAGTTCCAGGACATGGACACAATTTAGCATGTTCTTTGCCAATGCATCACAAAGATGGCTTTTACTTTAGTTTCCAAGTCATTGCTCGCTTTTGTTTGAGACCACCTGAAAATTGCCTTTACCATTCATATTTCTCCCAACTTTCTGATCAGATTCATCTAAGTCATCTCTAAAAAGTCTCAGGCCTTGGGAACCAGCAGTTAGTGTAATGGCTATGTCGCTGGCCTCCCACGTAGTCGACCGTGGTTCGTTTCCCAGACCCGGTAGCTTAAAACTCACGCCGGGCGTGTGTGCGTGCATGCCCAAGATCCCAAGAGGAGAATGGAGGAGAAGGGATTGCGGCGTGACCATCCCCCCTGGGGGGTGATTTCTCGCTTTCTGTCTCTATGTCTCTCTCTGTCTGTCTGGCGAGCACACGTGTCCTATAGTGAAAACCTCTCCATAAAAAACAAACAAACAAACAAAAAAACAAACTCAGGCCTTCAGCTCTGAACCTTCACTAAAATAAGCGTTAATGTGCTATTTATGGGAACACAAGCTTTTCTTGGCATTTACTTCAAAATTGTCCTATCTTGGGAACCAGCAGTTAGCGTAATGGCTATGTCGCTGGACTCCCACGTAGTCGACCACGGTTCGTGTCCCGGACCTGGTGGCTTAAAACTCACGCCGGGCGCGTGTGCGTGCGTGCCCAAGATCCTGAGAGGAGAATGGAGGAGAAGGGATTGCGGCGTGACCATCCCCCCTGGGGGGTGATTTCTCGCTTACTGTCTCTATGTCTCTCTCTGTCTGTCTGGCGAGCGCACGCGCCCTACAGTGAAAATCTCTCCAAAAAAAAAAAAAAATTGTCCTATCTTCTTCCCGTTACCTAGTTCCTAAACTGTTTCCACATTTCCAGGTTTTTGTTGTTATTTTTAGAACCAGTGCTAGTTCTCAGTACTAATTTTCTGACTTAGTTTGCTTTCTGCTACTATAAAAGAATACTTAATTAATATGTATCCGAGATTTATTTCTTCAATAATAATTTTAGAATCTTGGAAGTCCAAGGTTGAGAAGCCTGCATCTGGCAAGGGCTTGCTTGCTGTATCACATATGGTGGATGGAGTAAGGGAAGAAGACATACAGAGAAGGGAAAGGAAGGGGAATGAACTCATCCTGTCACCAGGAGCCCACTCCTGAGATAACCAACCCATTCCTACAATAACAACAGTACCCTCTTGATGAGAACAGAGCTCTCATGAACTAATCACCTCGAATGTTCCACCAGGGGACACTGCTGCTTTAGAGATTGATTTCCCAGCAGGTAACTTTGGGGGACACATTCAACCACAGCACAACTTAAGCTAAATGAGAAAATAAACAAAATACTTTCTTCAAAAGATATAGTATACATAAAGAAATTAAAAAATTAAAATATCAAATCCAACATAAAAATACAAGAAAAGTAGGAAACCAGTTTGTTAAGAATTTAATAAATTACATGATTAATTGCATAACTCCAAAACATTAGGTAGAAGGTAATACAAAACAGTAGACCATAATGAAATTCAAGACAAAGATCCAATCAAGCGGATCAATTTATCTCTATCTATCGCTATCTTTCTACCTATCTACCATCTACATAGCCATCTATCTTGCTATCTAATTTATCATATCGGACTAAACAATAAGGTAGGCAAAATGTTAACAATTAAACATCAAAAAAGGAAGAAAAAATAATAAACAATAGCACTTATAAAAAGAAGACATAACTATGTTATAAAATAATAATGATAGTTTTAATGACACATTGAAAAATATGACAATTTGATGCTAAAATTTTAAAAAGGTGAAATAGTCAATTTTCCATATTATTACACATTATGGAGAATCAGTCTAGAAGAAAGAAATAAATTTAATAATACCATGGCCACTAAACAAGTTGAATCATCAGTTAAAATTCCTACCCCTTGTCTACTGCGATTATGAAGATCATTCTCAGCAGACTATTGACATTCCAGAAAATGTTGGCACCACCCTGAAGGGAGGCACAGTTATTGTGAAGGGACCCAGAGGAACCCTGTTGGAGGAATTTAATCACATCAATGTAGAGCGCAGTCTCCTTGGCAAGAAAAAGAGGCTGTGGGTGGACAAATGGTGGGGAAACAGAAGGAAACTGGTTGTAGTTTGCGCTATCTGTAGTCACATACAGAACATGATCAAGGGGGTTACTCTGGGTTTCTGTTACAAGATGAGGTCTGTGTACTCTCATTTCCCCATCAATGTCGTTATTCAGGACAATTGGTCTCCTATTGAAATATGAAATGTCTTGGGTGAAAAGTACATTCAGAGTGCTCAAATGTGATCAGGTGTTACTTCTTTAGTACTTCAAGCCTAGAAAGATGAGCTGATTCTTGAAGGCAATGACATCGAACTTATTTCAAATTCTGCTACTTTTATACAGCAAGCCACGACAGTTAAAAACAAGGATATAAAAAAATTGTGCATGGTATCTGTGTCTCTGAAACGGGAACAGTTCAGCA
>NW_006159540.1:264765-266363 GCF_000334495.1 Tupaia belangeri chinensis
AATAAGATCTAAGAGTTTTTCAGCTATGGCAATAAAATCCAGATGATTTCTAAAGCTATTATATAATACTTTAAAGATAATAATAAAAGATAACAATAGGTTTGAGAAAACAAATAAACAAAACAAAAACAAACAGAAACACAGTTCACCCACGTAGTTTTACTGGTGGTCTTACAGAATGACTTACTTGGAATATTTCTTCCGACTGAAGAAATTACTTTATAGTGAAATATGTAATGAATGGACTGCTCTATCTTAGCTTCATTAGTCTTATATATTCTATCACCTAAAGTTTGTTGATGCTATGATTTTACTGTGTTCTCCAAAAGTTTATTTGTTGAAAGCTGACTATATTATGAAGGTATTAAGAGTAAACCGATTATGGTTTTGAAAGGTGGGGTCTTTGGGATGTAATTAGGAATCAGAATGGGGACTCTGTGAATGAATCCTAGTTATAGAGAGAGGGACCAGCAGGTGGCGTGGTGGTTAAAGACATTGGACTCCCAATGGTTGACTGAGGTTTGAGTCTCAGACCTGACAGCTTGCTTTCTCACTTTCTCTTTCTTTGTCTCTCTCTGTCTTTCTCTGGTCAAATGAAAAAAATAACAATAACAATAATAATAACAAAATGTTAAAAAAAAGAGAGAGAGTGAATGAGGCAGGCAAACATGGATGCAGATATGTGTACTCTTGCTTTGCTCTGTCTTGCCATGTGACCCACTAGCAAGAAGACCCTCACTAGATGTTACCCTTGATCCTTGGACCTCCAAATTATGAGCTGAATAAATCTCTATTCTTATAAATCCCTCCATTTTAGGTGTTTTTAGTTGTTAGTAGCAGACGGGACAGAGTAGTTGGCTTTTAATATGATGAGATATTTTATTGAACATTCAGTTCCTAAGCCAGCTAGGAAACCATATATTGCAGAAATAGGTGCTGCCTCATATGAAAAAGTATATGTTCTTAGCTAGCTGTCAACATATGATGTAGTTTCTCCTACATACAGAGAATAATCCAAGACCGAAGGGTGAAAACAAGCTTTACTTCTCACAATCATACCAGGTAGACCACATGCAAATTGTGCTTTCATCAAAAATATTTTCACAATTAAAAAAAAATTCTTCTTGGATCTCTCTTAGTTTAAAATTTAGCACTTAAGAAAGAATTCCACAAGTAACCACAAAATTGATTCAATTGAATGAATAATAACATTTCTTCCTTTTTATTAAAATTCTCTATTTCATTGCATGAATTGAAAAAATGGAATATGAGGTTGGATGAGATGAGTGGTCTTAAATACTGAATGAAAATAGGATGTTAGTACACTGACCAGGAAGGAAGAGAATGGATGAAATGTTAATGATTTCGTGGGACGAAAACATTATACATTGCATTATGTTAATAAATTACTGAAATAATATGCCAAACTTATTTGAAGGTATAAATTATGAATGTCTCAGAACTTTCAGCAATGACAATATCCTTTACTTTCAGCTATAAAAAACCAAGACTAGTATAGTTTCCAGCAAAAGAATTCCAAATATAAGTTAAATTTTACATATGGACACAAAATAGATCTGAATAAAAAGCTGGCCCAA
>NW_006159540.1:266379-345565 GCF_000334495.1 Tupaia belangeri chinensis
TTTCCAATTATAACAATTATAAAACTAAGAATTTCTTTGTGTAATATATTTGATAAATAAAAGAATCTAAAGAAATAACTCTATCATTTCAAATTGTAGAAAATTGAATATAAAAAATAAACATTTTCCTTAAATAACTATTTTTTTACTTGCTTATATGGTTTTAAAACTTTAGATGTTGGGATCAGCAGGTGGTGGTTAAAGCAGTGGCCTTCCACATGGTGAACTACAGTTCGAATCCTGAACTTGGCAGCTAACCATGGTGAGCGTGTATGCATATGTGCCCAAAATCTCAGGAGGAGAATCAAAGAGAAGGAATTGTACCATGGCTGTCCCCCAGAGTGGATGATTTCTCTCCTTCTCATTGTCCCTTTGTCTCTGGTGAGTGCACTTGCCCTATAGAAAAAAAAAAACTAAAAAAAGAAAACAGTATATAAAATACAGACATACACACACACACACACATATATACACACATACATATACAAGTATATATATATATATATATATATATATTCTTTAAATGGGAAACACAATAGCCTGGAAATCATAACTTAACTTTTCTTCCATATACTTGAGATTTTTAAGAATCAGAATACTAAAATAAACTATTCTTATCTGAACTATTAATGAGAAACTGTTTTTCCTGAAAGAAACGTATGATTAAACATGATTCTTTTTCTACTTAATCACTGTTAAGGTATCTCATAAAATAGTTACCATGTGTTGAAATCAGTCAACAAAAGATAATTTCTGTCAGTGAAAAGACAAGTGATAAAGTCTCTTTCTCATTCATACATGATATGAATAATATAAAAATCATTTTTTATCTGAGCTATTCTTAAACTTGGCTAGACTTGTTAATTTATTAAGTGATGACAGTCTAATGTTATTATACCAGAATTTATAACCTTAGTGAGAAATAATTTTTCATTCCCAACTGACATACATTTGTCAGTGTCAAAGATAAACTTAAAGGAAATTAAGATGTCTTTTGGGTTTGTGATATACTTATAAACAGATTAAATGGAAGTAATAAAGTCTATACTATTTTTGATCTATGAGTTTTATGACATATAGAATATAAAGTCTATTGAAGTTAGTTTATATATATAACACAAAAAATACATTAGTATCATTTTGTATGAAAATTATTTGGGAACCTCATATAACTTTTGGTCATAACCTTTTAAATAAAATTTAATTAAATTTTACTTTTCTCCTATTAAAGAAAACAATTCTCAAAGTATGCTACTCAATGCCTTCTAATGGGTTACATATCAGCAATGCTTTCTTTGAATAAGTGTGAATACATCTCTAAAGACTTACACATTTTTAAGTAGTTTACTTTCTGACCATTATTCAGAATTTGAATTCCACTCTCAAATATTTACTCATTACAAAGATTCTTTTATTGTATTTCATAGTTGGCAAGCACTTTCAATTTCTTTGCAACTATTATTATTATTTTTATCCACTGCACTTTATTTAAAAAACCATCACCTAATTTAAATGCAGTAGGTCACATTTTCTTTAAGAAGCCTATGAACATGTAACAGAACATGACTAAAGAAGAACAGAATTTTGAGGAGTCACATCTTAAATTTATAGTCAAGAATAAATGATTATTCAGCACAGCATGAAAATCCTTCTACATATCCTTTTCTCCATTTAATTCCCATTGTCAAAAAGGATCTCACATACCCTGACCTCTTTTCCTCAGAAAAATGATTATCTTGACTTAAAGCAGTCTCAGCTGAGATAATTCTGCTGATATTTCTGCTTTTTTATTGCAGAAAAAAAGTAAATTATTTTCCCTTCTAAATGATCTATCTCCATGGGACCACGTATATTTTGTTGAGGTAGCTATCCTCCAAAGGCGATTCTCAATGTTTCTACTTTTGTCATTATACATCCTTGCATACAGCTAGCTCAAATTCCAACAGGGCTGTTTTGTGTGACCAACAGAATACATAAGAGGTAATGATATGTTTTTCTGATACTAGGTTATACATGGTATTATTACTTTCCTCTTACTCTATCATCGTCTTTTTCTCCACTTTGTTCTAGGAAGCCAAGTCATGAAGCTCCCTGCCAGCCTGAACATGGATGTGCTTAGAATGGTTCCTATAGTCCAGTTCTCATTGTTAGCAATCACATGATAGACTTACATCTTTGTTAAAATCTGATGAAAGACTTTGAGACAGTGCAACCCAGGAAAGCTTTTCCTCAATGTCTGGACCCAAGATACTATGTAAAGTAATAGATATTAGTTCTTCCAATGTGATAAATTTGAAGATATTTGTTGCACCAAAGCAAATAATTAAAACAGATTTTGTTATCAAAAGTGAAATGCTATAAAGAAAACTTGAAATGGTAGAATGATTGTCACTAAGGTTCTCAGTAAAATAGGGAAAAGTTATAAGGATTTTGGAGACTGTAAAATGTTAAGTACCTTGAACACACTATGCATAAAACTTTGAACTCTGAGGAGGCCGAAGCTGATGAATTAAAGGAAAATGTTTTTTATTAGTTATTGGAATGAAGGGGATGATTGTGATTTAGTGACAGAAAGTTTATGGGCACTGTTGCCTATTATGACGTGAAAGGAAGAAAATGTGCTCAATGAACTGAGTGATTTGGCCAAGGAGATTTCTAGCTGGAGTATTGAAATGTTACCTGGCTTATTCTCCCTGATTTATAGTAAAATGAAGAAGATAAAAATACACCATAGGAAGGACTGATAAACAAAAAGAAACCAGGACTTGTTGACTTTGAAGATTACAAGGCTCTTGGGACCAGCAGTTAGCGTAATGGCTATGTCGCTGGACTCCCATGTAGTCGACCATGGTTCGAGTCCCGGCCTCAGAGGCTTAAACTCGCGCCAGGTGCGTGTGTGTGTGCATGCCCAAGATCCCAACAGGAGAATGGAAGAGACGGGATTGCAGTGTGGCCATCCCCCCGGGGGGTGATTTCTCATTTTCTGTCTCTCTCTCTGTATTTCTGGCAAGGGCGTATACCCTGTAGCAAAAACCTCTCAAAAAAAAAAAAAAAGAAAAAAGAAAAGATTATAAGGCTCTTCAAATGGCAAATAAATCAAAGATAAAGAAATGTATTCTATGGGACCAGCAGTTAGCGTAATGGCTATGTCGCTGGACTCCCACGTAGTCGACTGCGGTTCGAGTCCCGGACCCGGTGGCTTAAACTCACGCCGGGCGCGTGTGCGTGCGTGCCCAAGATCCCGAGAGGAAAATGGAGGAGAAGGGATTGCGGCATGGCCATCCCCCCTGGGGGGTGATTTTCTGCTTTCTATCTCTCTGTCTCTCTCTGTCTGTCTGGCGAGTGCACGCGCCCTATAGCAAAAACCTCTCCAAAAAAAAAAAAAAAAGAAATGCATTCTAGAGCAAGCAGGTGGCATAGAAGTTAAGGTGACTGGATTACAACCGTTCAAGCCCCAGACCCAGTGGCTTGAAAATCACATTGGGAGCATATGTTTGTATGCCCCATATCCTGAGGAAGCATGAAGGAGAAGGATTTACAGTGTGACCTACCCCTTGGGGAATGATTTCTCTTTCTGTATCTCTCCCTTGTCTCTCTCTGGTGAGCTCATGTGCTCTAAAGAAAACTAAAAAAAAAAAAAAAAAAAAAATACAGCAACAACAACAACAAAACCAAAAAGCTTTCTAAGCAAAGATCCAGTCTAAAGTACTTTTAAGAATTAGTATAAATGAAACCATAGCTGTGGTTTTACAATAAATTATTAAAACTTCTTCAAAGTCAAGCTAGTGGCATGGTAGTTAAGCAGCTAGATCCCACATGGTCAACTGTGAGATACAAACCAGACCTAGACGCTTAAAAAACACACTGTGCACATACGTGTGCATGTCCAAAATCCTAAAAGGGTAGAGAAGGGATTGTGGCGTATAAATGAAACCATAGCTGTGGTTTTACAATAAATTATTAAAACTTCTTCAAAGTCAAGCTAGTGGCATGGTAGTTAAGCAGCTAGATCCCACATGGTCAACTGTGAGATACAAACCAGACCTAGACGCTTAAAAAACACACTGTGCACATACGTGTGCATGTCCAAAATCCTAAAAGGGTAGAGAAGGGATTGTGGCATGATCATTCTCCATGGTGGGTGCTTTCTCACTTTCCTGCTCTCTCTGCCTCTCTCCAGTGAATGCATCTGCCCTCTAGCAAAAACAACAACAAAAAACAACACAAAAGTAAAAAACAGAAAAACCTCATACAAAAGTTCCTATAAGAGATTAATTGAGACATTGTATGTCCCCACTTATATACGAAGTGTGGGCACTCTATGCCTGAAACTGATTGGCTAAAGGATATAGAAACACAGTAAATGGATGTAAATACCAGATAAATTGTGTATGGAAGAGTAGACTCTGCAGAAAGACATTTAGATGAAAAATAGAGGCAGAGCATTAATGGGACAAAGAAATGTGATATTATCTGTTAAAGAAATATTCAGTTTGTAAGCTAAATAATGTGATTGAATGTAGAGAAAATGAAATTTAAAAAGGTAAATAAAAAGAGATTAATTGATGGCATTCTTCATAGTTTACTCAATTATACAACTGGAATTTTAACACACTTAATGGTATTGTCTCTCAGTTGTCTCAGCAAAAACCCAAAGGAGAGAACTCATTGCAAAGTGTGTCGAATGGAATGAATTAAAATATCTTTAATAAAGAGCCTTACACTTTTAAGTAAAATTATACTAGTGGAAACACTGCCGATTTAGATCAAAAGGGTCAGAGGCCATATAAATTGAATAGAGATTCTGGATTTCCAGATTTTTACTAGAGGAAAACAGGTGAGGAAAAACTTTTTAACTGAAAATGTAAGCTACTTTTTAATGAAATACAGAGGGTAATGTGGATGATAGAATCAAGAGCCCTGTGGACAGAGCCAAGAGATATAAAGTTTCAGACAGAAATTTCAAGCAAGCCTCTAACACTTGCTTGGATAAATGTCAGAACTGCTACATACCAATGAACACTGTGTGCTGTTTTATCGCTCTTGGATTGAGAATGACCAAAATGGCCATTTTAGGCTTGTACAAACATTATATGTCTAATGTGTGATAGATAGGTAACTTTTATTTAGTTCACGAGTCTTCATGTCAGGAAGAGCTGTACTCAGGCTGTTAGTTGTACATAAGAAATGACATGCATGAACTCTCATTCACCATGATCATATAAGTTTTAGATATACAAGATATCAGGGCTTTCAAGACCATACTTTTTTATTCTTTCTCTGTGATCAGTAACTCTGGGAGGAACCATGCCATGATCAACTATAGAAAGAGCAGTCTTCTGCAAATCCTTTGGAAAGGAATTGAGCCTTATGCTGGTTTTATTACCCCATGATCATATTTTTTTGTTGTTTACTAGAGAACCTGTGTGCACATCTGAGACAGAGAGAAAAGTAGAAGAGGAATCACTTCTCATGAGGAATGAGAATGCAACAATACCTTGTACTCCATATCTCTTTCCTGTCAGGGTTTTTGGCATAAACACAAACAGGAGTCCACGCTTTTCAAGCCACCAAGTCTGAGACTCAAACCATGGATTCAGTCATGTGGGATCTGGCTGCCTTAACTACCAGGCAATGGAGTCTGCCCTTTTGTTTTTAACTTAATAAAGATGCAATATTTTAGAACAGTTTTAGACTTTGAGGGAAATTTAAAAGATGGGACAGAAAGGTGGCTTGTTCATATCAGTGTGAATTTATGGATATCTACTTTTTACTTTCAGTTATAATTCAACACTTATTTTTCTATTCAAAATATTTTATTTATGACCACTGGGAGCATTTTCCATTACTTCTTATATCCCTTTTTCATAATCTCCAGTGTGGGTGGGTTTTAAACAATTTTTGAAGATTCCCTTACTATCTGGCACTAATTTATGTCAATACTAGGTAAAGTCATCATAAAAAGATTATTAATCAATGTCCTTTATGAATAAAAATGAGAAAATTGTCAATAAAATACTCACAAATTGAATCTAACAACAGACTAAAAGGATTATACACCATGACCATGGGGATTTATCCCAAGATGCAAGAGTGGTTCAACATAAAAAATAATCAAGGTAGTACATCGCATTAATAAAACATAGGGGAAGAATAAATACCATGATTATCTCTACTCATGCAGAAAAAACATCTGACAAAATCCGACTCCCTCTCATAGAAAAGAACACAAAGAAAAAACCTGTCAGAAAACTAGAAATGAAGGAAATTTCCTCAACGTAATAAAGGTAAGTTATGGAAAGTTATTACTTAAAAGTTGCACAGTTGCTGATTGAGTTGATAAAATATCTTAGAAATACATTGATGGTGGAATCTGCAGTTAGTGTAATGGCTGTGTCGCTGGACTCCCATGTAGTCCACCGTAGTTTGAGTCCCGGACCTAGTGACTTAAACTCACGCCGGGCATGTGTGTGTGCGTGCCCAAGATCCTGAGAGGAGAATGGAGGAGAAGGGATTTTGGCATGGCCATCCCCCATGGGGGGTGATTTCTCGCTTTCTGTCTCTCTCTGTCTTTCCGGTGAGTGCATGTGCCCTATAGCAAAAACTTCTCAAAAAAAAAAAAAAAACCCTTTGGTGATGGGTGCATAAAATTGTAAATATAATTAATAATTAATGGCACTGAACAGTATACTTTAAGATGCATAAAGGGCAAATTTTGTTATATGTATTGTATAACAAGGAACACAAAACTGGAAAATGATCTATTGATGATAACATGTATGATAATATCTTTAATTTTTAATCCTTTTTTTTTTCTTTTTGAGAGGTTTTTGCTATAGGGCATGTACGCTCACCAGAAAGATAGAGACAGAGAGATAGAAAGCGAGAAATCACTCCCTACGGGGGATAGCCATGCCGCAATCCCTTCTCCTCCATTATCCTCTCAGGATCTTGGGCATGCACAAACACGTATGTGGCATGAGTCTCTAAGTCACTGAGTCCGGGACTCGAAATGCGGTCGACTACATGGGAGTCCAGCGACATAGCCATTACGTTAATTACTGGTTCCACATGTATGATAATATCTTTAACTGGGCTAATACATAGTGTATTCATGCTGGGAAAATTCATTTTACGAGCTGTAATGATATACCGTGATTGGATGTATAAAATAAAATGAAAAGGAACTAATAATGTGATATTTAAGTATATAATTTTTAAAAAAATATTTTATTATTTTTTATATTTTATTTATCATTATAATTTTTTTCTTTAATTTGCTCAGGGCACATTTGCTCACCAGTGACAGAAAGAGAGAAAGAGAGAGAGGGAAAGTGTGAAAACCAGCCTCCAGTTCCAAGATTCAAACCCTAGTCAGCCATGTGTGAGTCCAATGCCTTAACCACCACATTACCTGCTGGCCCCATAAAAGTTTATATTTATTTCTTGAGTCAGAAAGGCAAAGGACCCCTGACAGGATATTGTCATCCTGAAATCCTACTCTAGAATTTCAGTGACCAGGATCATAGACATGCCAGCCTGGAAACTGAACCCAGGACCTTCCCATTTGGCCTCCATTATTGCGCGGCAGTTCCCTAGCTCTTGTGCTACTGAAGCTAAGCTGAGAATTGAGTATTTCCAGCACGTAAACTCCATGATACATAAGTTGTATTTCAGTCAAGATGTTTACGAAAAGCAGTATGGACTTTGGCATTACAAAAATGTTTTAATGCTACATTTTATTGCTCAGTAACTAAAAGACATTGAAAGCAGTACCTTAACCCTTTAAAGCTTCAGTGTCCTTCTGTGTAAAATGAGGATAAAATGGCACTGAATTTCAAGAGTTATTTATGAGAAACAATTAGGTAAGGATTATAAAATGACAGTGTCTGGTACATAAAAGTAACTCTTGACCTTGATAAAATGGTAATGATGACAGTAACAATGAGGTCAATGGTGATGGTGAAAGTGCATCCAGCAGACGTGAGGAGTAGAAGAATGTAAGCCGGAGGAGGTTAATCAAGATATAAACCAAGATGTGGGTGAGAGTGATAGACTTCCAGTCAGAAGATGTAGTTTGGAACCCTAGTCTTCAAGAATCTATCAATGAAACTAGTATGTGCCTTAAATGTCTCATTTCTTACTCAAAAACTGATGAACACTATGAAATAGCAATAGGTACCTCACAGAATTGTGTTTTCAGTCACTGGAAAACCTGTTTACCTTTCTATCAGAGATGACTCATGTTTATTGAGGCTGTACTATGTGTTCTATGAGGCGTATACAAAACTTTTATTAAGTTTTGCAGATGAGAAGTTAAAACTTAGAGAATTTAAATAATTATCACTGGCACACAGCTATAAATAGTAGAGTTAGGATTCAGACCCAACCATGAGGGTCTTAGCCTCTCAATCACATGTTTTATCACCAAACAACAATTTGGTAATGAAACACTGAAACACAACTCCTAGTCATGGCAATAGCACATTGTATTTCTTTGTGTGTGTGTGTGTGTGTGTGTGTGTGTGTGTGTGTAAAAAATAACAAACAAACAAAACCAAAAAAAAACCCCTTTTAATCTATGCAGTTTTTTTTAGAATATATGTATTCTATGAATTTTTTATATTTCTTTTTTAATATTTAAATTTATTTACATTGTATCACATGCCTTTACAGTATACATTTCTTTTTCCAACACAAATACCATGCATGTTGGTCAAGACAAAGATATTTCTATATACATTATCATCAGCAAATAGCTTCTCATTTTTTGTCATTTAAGCATACTTTTACCAGTTTTTTCTTCTCCTTTCCCTTCCCTCCCTTCCATATTAAACTTTTTTTCCCCACATTTTATTGATTCACAGATCTTAAAGTATGGATAAAGCTAGAATCTAGTGACAAGTGCACTGTGATTTTCTTCTGAAACATCTGTTTTCTCTCTCCATTCCCCCTTTTACTAGAGAGAGGTATAAACTAACTTATTTGCAAGAAAAATTAGTTTAATCTCAATTTGGTCTGTTATTTCCACAAAGTCCCATAAGAATTCAGTTTTTGATTCAAGGCAACAGATACTATTGTATTATTGAACTTATGCAAATAACCATTCTGCCATAAAATAAGAATGCTCACAAATATTTCTGAATTATAAAGGAGACAGGAAAGGAGAAAATTATATGTGTCAATTAAAAAAGATTTTTTTTAACAAATTGCTGAACCTATTAATAACTCAAAAGAAAACAAAAATCCTTAAATCAGGAAGACAAAGCATAGAAGAAAATCAGTAATGTTTTAGAAAAAAGTCATATAATTCTATTTAACCATTAAGTCTCATGTAATCTCTTTTGTTGAATTTGCAGTGTTACTGTGGTTTGACCTTACAGGTCACATTCAATATTATTATTAATATTTCAGAATTTGTCCCTACCATTAAGTTGGCCATTTTCTTTGTCATTGTTTGCTCTCTTATTTGTCTGTCTGTCTTTAGTTTTCCTGATTTTTTAGTTCCTCCCTTCAAAACTTCTTGAAGAGCTGGTCTGGTGTTGGTAATTCTTTCAGGTTTTGTTTATCTGAGAATGTTTTTATCTCTTCTTCTCACATGAAGGATAATCTTGTTGGATATGGTATTTTTTATTGAAATTGTTTTTCACTTAACACTTTGAATGTATTTTCCCACTCTTGTTTTACATTAATTCCAATGAGAGGTCTGACATTAGCCTTATGGGATATCCTTTGAAAGTAACTTGACGTTTTTCTCTTGCCAGTTTTAGTATCTCATCTCTGCCTGTGGTTTTGGTCAATCTAGCTATGACGTGCCTTGGAGGAGATCTTCTTGGGTTGATTCTATGTGGAGTCCTTTGTATTTCTTGAGTCTGGATATTTGAATGCCCTTTTAGCTTTAAATAGTTTTCTTACAGGATTTCATGGAATAGATTATCAATGCCTTGATTAGTTTCTTCGCCTTCTGGGATATCAATTATCTGGATGTTTGGGGCGTCTAATGGTATCTAGTATTAGTCGTATATTATTCTCATTTTTTTGGGGGGGGAGTATTTTCTCAGTCTTTTTGGTGAATTTTTCTAGGTCAGAAATTCTGTCATCCACATCTGAGATTCAATCTTTTGCATGATCTAATCTGCTTTTAATACTTTCAAGGGAGGTTTTGATCTCCTGTATTATAGCCTTCATCCTTAACAGTTCCCTTTGATTCTTTTTTATGGTATGTATTTCTGCTTTCAGATCATGGAAGAACTCCCTCACCTCCTGGTACTTGGTGTCTTTTCTCCTGCATTTTCTGGAGTTTGTTGTCTCTCTTCTTTTGCTTCTCTGTTAGCTTTGTCACTATAAATATCCTGAATTCTTTATCTGAGATTTCCATGATTTCTATTGTACTGTCTATGAAAGATGAAGGGCTGTTCTTTCCCCTTTGGGGAGAGATATTTTCTTGATTTCCCATGTTTCTTTTGCCTCTGTGGTGGTTTCTGGTCGTCTGACAAATTATACTTAGTTCCTATCTTCTTGGAGTAAATTCAGACTGTTAGAGGCATACAAAAGGAGATGACTCACAATGTCTCTGCATTTCCGTTTACCTGATCCTCACCCAACTATCTGCAGTTTTGTCAATGGAACTGGATATTACAAAGGCCTCACAGTTTCATGAGAATACGTACACCTGTGCTGAGCTGCAGGGTTTCAACTAAGAATTCAGAGGTATGTGGGAGGAGATGAGCCACACTCACTGCAGCTCTGTATTTCTCTCAGCTGCTCACTTTGGAGACTCTCTTCTCTGATTTTAGTCATTTAGTCAATTCATGTTTGGCTAATTTGTTAGAGACTTCTGCTACTGTAAGCTTATATGCTTCACTTTACTGTGAGGTACTCCTATGCCTATTTCTCCTCTGCTACTGTATATTGCAGTGTAGTAGCCACAGACCGGAATTTGAATTTTAGATTTATAAGAATGAGTTTCTCCCTTTTTCTAGCAGTTCAGTGGGGATTGAAGTTTTCTATGACCCCAAGAGTATTCAGACATTTTGCTACTCTGTACCTAGACCTGCCTAGACACTCAATGTGCAGAAGGTGAGAAGCAAGGTGAGAAAGCCAGGTAAAAGAAAGGAAACAAAGGAAAAAGACAAAAAATAAAACACAAAATACAAAATAAAATAATGAAAAGAGTAAAAAAAAATTTAAAAAGGCAAAAAAATAAGAACTGCATGGTGCACTACTAGGCTCACCTCAGATGCACATGGATTTTGAAATCAGCAAGAAAAGGAGAGGTCAGAGACAAGAGCTAGTATGTACAGATTTATATTTACATACATATTTTTAAAATTTCAAGAGAAAAGGAGAAGGAGAAACAGAGGCAGAGGCAGGAAGAAGAACAGAGACAGAGGCAGGAAGAAGACAGAGACCACCTTACCTGAATTTTTGCTGGTACTGGGCTGGAAGGAGAGGTTTAGGACAGAGACTTTCTGATTAAAGGGGCAGGACTAGGCTGACCTTAGATGCGCATGGATTCCGGCTTTTTGCTGGATGTCAGGCCACATTGCGCTTCTTTACTATTGCCAACTGAGAATGTTTCTTAATGTCTAGGATATATAGTTAAATAAAACAGCTAAAATCAAGCACAAATGATTTCCATTTATTCTTTTTTCTTCTTTTTTTATGGAGAAGAAAGCAGAGGCTTTAACTATTCCTTTGTTTTCATTAGAAAGAAATCATTTTAGCTCTGTAAACAAAAATCTAGACTAGTTTCCTAGGCAACTTGTAATAAAGCTACTATTTAGAAGATTATATTAAAATGCTAATAATCAGTATGATTTATTTTGTGCATTTATTTTATTACCCATTTACCTATACGAATGTATTCAATACCAATGAATACTTAATGGCATTCATTTTCATAGATGATTCTCATGATTTAATAGCTGGATCTACTTAAAATCAGGTTATATAAATAAAAGGTAAAAGCCAACCATCTTTGTGTGTTGAAGTTTCAAAAATGTAGACTATAATAGGTTAACACAAGTATCTGACTTAAAAAGAACTGAAAAGATGAAAAGAGCTGCTTCCTCTTATTAATTCTCATTCTGGAAACTGCGGTCTGAAACCCTCTCGCTCTTTGCATAGCTTCCTTTGATACTAAGAGGCTTTTAAAGGGAAGTGAAGTGCAGCTATACAAATTGCTGCATGCTAAAATTACTGTCATTTGGAATGAGTTTAATTTCGTTCCAGAGTTTTAGGTTATTGTGCCTCAAAAATCACTTTTTTACATGTTTTTTCTCTTAACTTTTCAATCTTTTATGTTACAATGTCTTTAAATAATATTACATTAAAAAGCAAAGACTCAAAAGAATAAGATTTATAAAATATTTAGAAAAACTGTATTTATTTCTTTAAAAGGTCATTTATGGAATAAATAAAATTCCAAGAGAAAAACCTTTCAAAAATTCTTCAAGGGGTATGCTAATTTTTATTTTGGTTCTACAGATTGCTTTTTGGTGAATTATTTCCATACAGTGTTACTTTCTCTCTTTTTAAACAATCTCCCCAACATAGATTACAGAGCTGTGGATAAAGGACTTGCACAATGTCAATTTCGATTACATTTAATTTATGCCAAAAAGGTAAATAAATTCTAAGTAACTAAAGCAATTCTGGGTATACAGACAAAGCAAAAAAGAGAGACAAATTAGCAAAAGACTAAGCAGTGGTTTTAGGCAATTTAGAAGAAAAACCCTGAAAGTAGAATGTCTTCAAAGCTATGAGGTCCAAAAGAAATGGATTAGAAGTAAAATGATTTTGAATACAAAATTGAAAGCTTGTGTATATCTCTTAAATATGATATTAAACTTTTGTTAATGTTATTCATTTTAAAAAGAATTCATCATTTGTTGTCCTATTAATTATATGTGACAGAATCTTCCAGGAGAATGGAATTTAAGTTTTATTTTTACTCTTACTGGAAAGATTTGAAAGGATTTTATAACTCCTCTTATTAGAGGAATAATAGGAAAATTAATAGTTTAGAAAATGAAAGAATTGGCTTTCTTTTCTGCACTGAATTTTCTTGTACCCTGTGTCAGAGATTACTTGGCTCTATGATTTGGATCTATTTCTGGATTCTCTATTCTGTTCCATTGGTCTATGTATTATGCTGTTTTAATTATCACCAGATTGTAATATATTTTGAAGTTGAGCAGTGAGATGCCACCTACATTATTCTTTTTTGCACAGTATTGCCTTGGTAGTACAAGTTCTTTTATGATTCTAGACCATTTTTTTTTTTTTTTCCATGAGGAGCATGTGCTTGCTGAAGACAGACAATGACAGAGAAATGGGAGAAAGAAATCAACCTCCAGGGTGATGGCCACACTGCAGTCCCTTCTCTTCCATTCTCCACCAGGGATTTTTGGCATGTATGCACACATGCCGAGTCTGCTTTTCAAGCCACTGAGTCCAGGATTCCAACAATAGTTGAACATGTGGAAATATGATACCTTAATCAAAACGCCACCTGCTGACCCTTCCTGATAAATTTTATGATTGGTTTTTCTACTTCTATAAAGAATGTCACTGGTAATTTGATAGGAATGGCATTGAATTGGGCCAGCTGCTGGCATAGTGGTCAGGGCAGCTGGTTCTCATATGACCAGTTGTGTAGTTCGAGTCCCAGATATGGCAGCTTGAAAAACATGCCAGGCTGCATGTGCATGTGTGCATACAATCTTGAAAGAAGGGAAAAGTGGGGAAGGAACTGCAGTGAGACGATCCCCCGGGGGGGGGGCATTCTTAAATTTCCTCCTGCTCCTGCCTCTTCAGTGAGTACTACAGTCTTCGACAAAATAAGAGAAAAAGGAAAAAAGAAAGAAAAAGAAGAAATAGAAAGAGAGAGAGAAAGAGAAAAAGAAAAGAAAAGCATTGAGAATTTGAGAGCCTGGATTCAATTCCAAAAACTTAAAGCAGTGCTGAGATTAAAGTCCTTAATATTCATCAGTGCTTTCAAACTTATTTTTCAACCCAAGAATATGGATTAGTATCATATACATGAGCATAAATTAAATTACTTGATCTTAGTATTCAATTCTATTTTTAAAAACTATTACTGGGACCAGCAGTTAGCGTAATGGCTATGTCGCTGGACTCCCACGTAGTCGACTGCGGTTCACATCCTGGACCCGGTGGCTTAGAATTCATGCTGGGTGCGTGTGCGTGCATGCCCAAGATCCCGAGAGGAGAATGGAGGAGAAGGGATTGTGGCGTGACCATCCCCCCCTGGGGGGTGATTTCTCACTTTCTGTCTTTATGTCTCTGTCTGTCTGGTGAGCACACGCGCCCTATAGCTAAAACCTCTCCAAAAAAAAAAAAAAAAGAAAAGAAAACCTCTCCAAAAAAAAAAAAAAAAACAACTATTATATATATTAGGTTGTTGGGAAAGTCATGACATATTTTTCTGTGTTTTTCTATGCAAAAATGTATCATGACTTTCCCGACAGTCCTATTTTTCTGATGATGATATAAGATGTTCTATTTTTAAGCTATAATTATAAAAAGTAGTGAATGTTATTTGTAGAAAACATAAAGAAGATGTGAAAATGAAAATATCACATAGTCATGCCATCCAAGTATACTTACTCATGTTATGTTTATGTAGTTCCTGTTAGACTTTTTATCTTTATCTTTGGCTCTTGCTGAGCATCTTTTTTCTTGATTTTCTCACTGCATTTTTACCTGTGTGGCTTATGTCTCTGTCCTTTGGCCTCTCTCCTATTCCTTTGTCTCTTTTATTTTCTTCCCTCCTCTGCTGTTTTTCCTTCCCTCCCCCACCCCCAGTTAAAATGTGCATGGTGTTTCACACCAATTACTTGGTTTTGTAGTACACCAAATTACTGAAACTTTTGAAGGCTGATGTAAAAAAACATCAGGCCACCCATGCTCTGGAAACAGTCTTGAATATATCACGTAACAGAAAAGTTCTTTCCACTGGAGCAGGGATCTTTAAGAGTAGAACAATTTTTAAGGCCTATTTCATTTTAAACAGTCTATGGCAAATTTGATGAAATCTCATGCTCTATTTCAGTCAGTTTTAGTGAAGTATAATTTTACACTGGATGAAATAAAAGTTGGCTATTGAATTGATGCTTTAAGTCATGGACATAGTTAGAGATAAATTGACAGATGTTATAAAGAATACAGTGGCACTAAGAGAACCAAACGTGGAAATCAGAGTAAAGATAAAGGAATGAGAATAAGTCTATTAATGATATGTGAAAGCAATGAAAATTGCAAGTAAAATCCTGAGGTCAAATGAGGAAAAGAGTTTAGCTTATAAGAAACAATAATTGGGGGGACTGGAAGATGGTATAGTGATTACATTGCTGGACTCCCACATAGTTGACTACAGTTCAAGTCCCAGACCTGGTAGCTTAAAAATCACGCTGGGTGCATGTGCATGCGTGCCTAAGATCCAGGGAGGAGAATGGAGGAGAAGGAATTGTGGTATGGCCATCCCTCCAGGGTGATTTCTCCTTTTCCCTCTAGCTGCCTCTGTCACTCTCTCTTTCTGGCAAGCACCCATGTCCTATGACAAAACCTCTGGGGGAGAGGGAGGAGAAGAAAGAAAGCTTAGAAGATATAAAGATGGAGAACAACTGTGGATATTAGAGACAGTGCAGGAGAAGGGTGGGAAATGGGAGAAGTTGAGAGACAAGGAGAAAAAGAAAGAAGCAAAACATAAGGGACCTGAAAAAGGAAAATTATCTATTGATAACATGTATGATAATTTTTTTGACTGGACTAATACACTGCATTCATCTTGGGAAAATTTATTTTGCAAGTTGTAAAGATATACAATGACTTAATGTAGAAAAAATGAATTAATTAGTTAATTAAAAAATAAATTACTGGAAATTAAAAGGAAAAGTAAAACAAAAGAAGAATAAATAAAAAAATAAATTAAATGAAAAATAAATGGAAATTGCTTATTATTTGCAGCAATGATGAGAATTTTAGAAATCTTTTTCCATACCATGAGATTTGTTTTTATTCATTGTTGTTCTGGTATCAAAAGAATAACTTTTAGTTTCCAGGTTATCACACTAATGAATGTATATGCACATTCATATTTCCATCTTTATTATAAAACTTTGTATAAACTAGATTGGGTTCTAAAAAATACATATAGACTATCTATTAGATGTACATTTTCAGGCCAAAGTCGATATTTTGTTATGTTTTCATGATAAAGTGTGCTTGTGCGTGCATGTAAGAGAAAGAGAGAAAAAGAGAAAGATGCACCATTAGTGGGGTCTCAGTACATCATAATCTCCTTTTTCCAGCCCTCCAGCTTCTCAGGATTTTGGGTGCCAGGGTGTGTCCAGTATATTTTCAAGTCCACCCAAGGATTCGAATTGTGGTTGGCTGTACAGTTTCCAGCACTGTAGAGCACCTGCGCCCCTGCCCTACCACAGTGGCTAGGCCCCAAGGTCTAGTTCTCCTCAAATAACTAGGAGAAATCTGTATTATTCATCGGAAATCCATATAATTTTTTGTGATTATACAAACTTGAAAATCTAATATAATTTTTCCCTGAGTTCCAATGTCAAGTACAGGACACCAAGATCAGGGAAGCAGGAGAGGGACTGCTCCAGAGGGACTGTACATGGGCTCTTGGCTTGATGATCTCTTGCATGGCTTAATCTCTCAGGTGTGTGTGCTTTTGGACCTCTTCCATGGGGTCCAAATGCCCTGACCTTTTTCTCGCTGAATTGCAATGACCAGTGTATGACCCGGCAAGATCGGAGAAATGGAAGAGTGACTGCTCCGGAGGGGCTGCCTAGGGCTCACACCCTGATTCTCTCACACACTTCCTTACTTTGAAGATCATGTACCGCACAGCATGCGACTTGTGCTCCTACCTGTAGTTAAATCTCTCCAGCCCAACCCTAGATGAATCTGTTTGGGAGAGAAATCAAATACTTGTTTCTAGCTAAAACACCCTCCTCTGATTGGAAGACTCTATCCTCTTCCAAGAGCACACTTGACACTAGAGCTGTCCTCTTCTTGATGATAAAGAATTTACTCTAAAAAGAAAAAGAAAAAAAAGATGAAGAAGCATATTCTTCACCGGATGGTTAGAAATCAGCACAGAGGCACAAATAATGTGAAAACAAATAAGTACCTCTCCCCTAAGGGAACACAACAACTCATCAGTCATAGACAGCATAAGAGAATTTACGGAAATAACAGAAAAGAATTCTGTATGCTCATAGTGGTAAATATAAATGAGATACAAGAGAAAACAGACAACCAACTCCAGGAGATGAGGAGGTCCTTCTATGACTTGAAAGAGGAGATAGAAACCATAAAATAGAATCAAACAGAACTTTTCAGGATGAAGACTGAATGCAGAAAATTAAAACCTCCCTTGAAAGTATTAATAGCAGATTAGACCATGCAGAAGATTGACTCTATAATCTAGAAGATAGTCTTCTGACTTCGACAAAACCACCAAAAAAAGGACGAAAAAATAACCAAAAAGAATGAGGATAACTTAAGGGAAATACTAAATACCATTAAACACCCAAATATCCTAATAATTGTTATCCCTGAAGGTGAAGAATCTACTAAGGTCATAGAAAATCTACCCAGTGAAATATTTGCAGAAAACTTTCCAAACCTAGAGAAACATTTAGACACCCAGACCAAAGAAATATAAAGGACCCCAAATAGAATCAACATAAGAAGATCCTCTGCATGGCACATCATAGCCAGATTGATCAAAATTATAAACAAAGAGAAGATTTCAAAAGTGGCAAAAGAAAAACAATTTACTTGCAAAGACTATTCTCACAGGCTAACATCAGATCTCTCAACCGAAACAATGCAGGCTAGTAAAGAATGGAAAGACATATTCCAAACACTAAAAGAACAACAATTTCAATAAAGAATACTATACCCAGAAAGATCATTTTTGTAAATACATAAACAAAATATTTCTCAGAAAAAATAAAAACTAAAAGAATTCAACACTGGGCCAGAAGCCCAAAAGTACTACAAGGAGTACTATATGAGGAAAATGAAAGAGACAAACAGAAACTAGAGAAAAAAACAACCAAGAAAATGGTTAAGAAGATGGTAGGATAAGCCCGCAAATATCTATAATAATATCAAAGGTTAATGGGTTAAACTTTCCAATTACAAGATACAGAATGGCTGAATGGACTAAAAAACAGGAACTGTCTGTATGCTCCCTATAAGAAATGCATCTCATGAATAAAGACATGCATAGATTGAAAGTGAAAGACTGAAAAATATATTCCTTGCCAGTAGAAATCAAAAGAAGGTTGGAGGGTCAGCAGGTGGCATGATGGTTAAGGCATTGGATATTCCCACATAGCTGACCACATTCGAGTCCTGGACCTTGTAGCTTGCTTTCTCAATTTCTCTCTCTCTCTCTCTCTGTCTCTCTCTAGTGGAATAAAATGAGCAAATGAATATATAAAATTAAATAAGTAATTTTAAAAATACAAGATCTAAAAGATACCATAATCTGAATGGACTTGGCAGACATCTCAATAATTTTCCATTCAATAACCAGACAGTATACATTTTCCTCATCTCCACATGGTACACTTTCAAAGACTGACCATATGATAGAACACACAACAAGCCTTTACAAATTCAAAGATATAGAAACTATATTCAGCATATTCTCTGACCATAATGGATTTCAACTGGAAATGAATATCAGATCAAAATATCAAAATTACACAAACACATGAAAATAAAAAACTATGTTTGAATGATTTCACAAGCACTGAAAAAATTAAGTTGGAAATCGAGAAATTCACTGAAACCAATCATAATGAGCACATGAGCTTTCATGACCTTTGGGACCTAGCAAAAGCAGTCATAAGAAGGAAATTCACAGCAATTAGTTTTCACAAGGAACAAAAAAAAAAGAAAGGTGGCAAACATAATCTAACAACACACTTCAGGGAAATAGAAACAACAACAACAAAGAAAACCCCCCAAAATACCAGGATAAAATAAATAATAAAGATTTGAACAGAAATAAATGAAATAGAGGATAAAGGAACTGTACATAAAATAACTTGAAACCAAAAGCTGTTTTTTTGAGAAGACAAACAAAATTGACACATTATTAACCAGACTAATTAAGAACAGAGAAAAGAACCAGATAAATCTTATCAGCAAATAATCAGGCAATATTACAACAGACACAACAGAAATACAAATAATGATCAGAAAATATTATGAGAGACTACATGCCAACAAACAAAAAATTCTGGATGAGATGGACAAATTTCTAGACACATAGTCTACAAAGACTAAATCACGAGGACATAGAAAGTCTGAATAGACCAATGGCAAGCAATGAGATTGAATCAGTGATAAATAGAAAAGCCCAGGTCCTCCTAGCTTCACTTCTGAATCTTATAAAACTTTTAAAGAAGAGCTAACCCATTTTACTCAAACCATTTTTGAAGAGCCCAAAGGAATGAAACCTCCCAAATTAATTTTATGAAGCTTCTATCAATATTCCAAAAACAGACGACAGCACAGAAAAAGAAAACTTTAGATCAATATCCTTGATGAATACAAATGCAAAAATTCTCAACAAGATATTAGCAAACCATATCCAACAATACACTGAAAAGATTATACACCGTAACCTGGTAGGCTTTATTCCAGGGATACAAAGTATATCAACATACAGAAAACTGTAAATGTAATATATTACTGGAAAGAAAGATAAAATCAATATGATACTATCAATCCATGCAAAAAATTATTTGATAAAATATAACATCCCTTTATGATTAAGACTCTCAGTGAAATTGGCATAGAACAGACATTTCTCAACACAATAAAAGCAATATAAGAAACACCCATAGCTAACACGTTATTGAATAGGGAAAAGATGAATACTTTGTCATTAGAAACTGGAACTAAACAGTGCTGCCCAATTTCTCCACTCCTTTTTTTGCTATAGGGTGCATGTGCTTACCAGAAAGACAGAGAGAGGCAGAGAGACAGAAAGTAAGAAATCACTCCCCAGGGGGGATGGCCATGCTACAATCCCTTCTCCTCCATTCTCCTCTTGGGATCTTGGGAATGCACGTACACATACGTGGTGTGAATTTAAGCCAGCAGGTCCAGGACTTGAACTGCAGTCAACTACGTGGGAGTTCAGCAATATAGCCATTAAGTTAACTGCTGGCCCCTCCACTCCTTTTTAATATAGTACTGGACGTTCTAGCCAATACATTCAAACAAGAGACTAAAACGAAAGGCATTCAAATAGAGAAAGGAGTGAAATTACTTCTATGTGCAGTGGATATGATTACATAGATAGAAAAGATAGAAAACCCAGAAGAATCCAAAAAAAAAAAACTTGTAGAGATAATTAATGAATACAGTAAAGTGACAGGATACAAAATCAACATACAAAAATCTGTAACATTTCTGTATACCAACAATGAACAAAATGAGGTATAATGGAGGAAAGCAATACTGCTTATAATAGATGTGAAAAAAAAAGATAATCAAGAATAAACTTAACCTAGAAATCAAAGATCTCTAAATAAAACTATGAAGGGAACCAGCAGTTAGCATAATGGCTGTCGCTGGACTCCCACGTAGTCGACCACGTTTTGCGTCTCGGACCTGGTGGCTTAAAACTCACGCCGGGCACGTGTGCATGCGTGCCTAAGATCCTGAGAGGAGAATGGAGGAGAAGGGATTGCGGCGTGACCAACCCCCCTGGGGGGGGTGATTTCTCGCTTTCTGTCTCTATGTCTTTCTCTGTCTGGCTGGCGAGCGCATGTGCCCTAGAAAAAACCCCTCTCTCAAAAAAAAAAAAAAAACTATGAAAATCTAAAAAAGAAAACTGAAAGTGATATAAAAAGTTAAAAGACATCCCATGTTCTGGGATTAGAAGAATAAATGAAATTAGATGTCAGTTCTACCTAAATTAATTTACAAATTTAATTCAATTCCAATCCAATAACTAGAGATATTGTTCACTGAATTAGGGGAAAAAATCATAAAATTGTTTTTGTTTTGTCTGAAATGAAAAGAGGCTCCATATTGCCAAAGCAATACCATGCAAAAAGACTAAAGGAGGAGGTATTTCACTCCCTGACTCCAAAATATAGTACAACATTTTAATAATCAAAACAGCATGATATGGGCACAAAAATAGGCATGTAGACCAATGGAACAAAAAATGAGACTCAGAAATAAACCCCCAAATATACAACCAACTGATTTTTGATGAAGGGACAAAACAATCTAGTGGGAAAAATAAAATTTCTATAGCAATTATTGCCGGAAAACCTGGATAGCCACCTCAGAAAAATGAAACTGGAATCCTGTTGCTCACCATTAACAAAATCAACTGGAAAGGATCAACTATCTAAACATAAAACCTCAAACTATAAGACTACTGGTGGAAGGGAGCAGAAGATGGTATAATGTTTACATCACTGGACCAGCAGTTAGCGTAATGGCTATGTCACTGGACTCCCACATAGTCGACCGCGGTTCGCATCCCGGACCCGGTGACTTAAAACTCACGCCGGGCACGTGTGCGTGCGTGCCCAGGATCCCAAGAAGAGAATGGAGGAGAAGGGATTGTGGTGTGGCCATCCCCGCTGAGGGGTGATTTCTCGCTTTCTGTCTCTCTGTCTCTCTCCGTCTGTCTGGCAAGCGCACGCGCTCTATAACAAAAACCTCTCCAAAAAAAAAATTTTTTTTTTTTTTTACATCACTGGACTACAATATGGCCAACCATGGTTTGAGTCCTGGACCCAGCTGCTTAAAACTCACACTTGACACATGTGCGTTTCTGTCCAAAATCCCAAGAGAATAGAAGAGAAAGGATTATGACATGATCATCTCCTCTGTGGGGTGATTTCTCTTTCTGTCTCTTTTTCTCTCTCAATTTCTCCAATGAGTGCACACACCCTATAGCAAAAATATCTCTTTCTGGAAAAGAAATACTTGGAATACTCTTAGACACATTGGAGTAGGTAAAAGCTTTTAAAATAAAACCCCCAAAGCACAGGCAATAATCCCAAAAATAGACAAATGGGATTACATCAGGTTAAGAAGTTTCTGCACAGCAAAAGAAGCAATAATTAGAGTGACATGACAACCTTTGGACTGGAAAAATGTTTTTGCAAACTATAAATCAGATAATTGACAGAGAATTCAAGCAGCTTACTAAAATAAAAACATTAATTCAATTAGAAGATGAGCTGAACAGACATCTCTCCAAGGAAGATGTATGAATGGCAATAAATAAATAATAAATAAATAAATAAATAAAACCAAAAAACAAAAACAAAAACAAAAAAACAACAACATAGGAAAAATGCTCAATATTCCTTATAATAAAGGAGATGGAAATCAAACCACAATGAGATAGAACCTAACCCTAACCAGAATGGCTAAGATTGAAAAAATAAACAATGATAAGTGTTGGCAAGGCTGTAGCAAAAAGGGAACTCCCTTCACTCTTGGGAATGTAAATTATTGCAGCCACTGTGAGAACAATGTGGAGGTTTCTCAAAAATCTACAAAGAGAGCTAACATATGACCCAGCAATTCCATTCTTTGGTATCTACTGAAAGGATAGGAATGCACTTAGTTGAAAAAACACCTGTACAGCCATATTTATTGCAGCATTATTCACAATCTTAAAGAAATGTAATCAGCTCAAATTTCCAAGAACAGATAAATGGATTGAGAAAGTGTGGCACATATACACTATGGAATATTACTCAGCCATAAAAAAATGACACCCTGATATTCGATAGAAAGTATATAAATATGGGGGATTTACTACTAAGCAAAGCTATCCAGACAATGAAAGAGAGGCATTGCTTGTCCCCACTTAATATATACCAGATGTCTCCACTCAATGACAGAAACTGAAAGATTGTAAAATATGAAGGCATGGAGAGGAACTGTGGATACTAGTGACAGTGTAGGAGGAGAATGGGCAATGAAGGGGGTGCAGGAGGGAGAGAAAAAGGATGTAAAACATTTAACAAACATTTTCCCAAATGTGTAGAAATGAGTTTTTGCTATAGAGTGCATGTGCTCACCAGAAAGGAAGAAAGAGGGAGAGAGAGAAAAAGAGAGAGAATCACCCCTTAAAGCGAATGGCCATGCCATAATCCCTTTTCCTCCATTCTCTCTCAGGATTTTGGACACCCATGCACATGTGCCTGGCATGATTTTCAAGCTCCTGGGTCCAGGACTTGAACAACAGAGTCAGCCATGTTAGATCCAGTGCCTTAATTGTCATACCACCTGCTGACTTTGTGGTGGTTAGTTTTTAAAGATATTTGATATGATACCTCTTATGGTCCTCTGCAGTGAAATTTTGTTTCTCCTGTCAAGAGCTGGAGTTTATTTTCCCACTCCTTACATATAAACAGATTTTCTGACCTGCTTTGACTAGTTGAATACGATTGGAAAGATGTTATTTGACTTTTGAGTCTGCACTTTAAGAGATACCTCAGCTTCTACTTTCGTCCCTTTGGGATTCTGCTTGAGACCACTTTGTGAGAAAGATGCTGTTAAATCTATTGCTATTTCACAATATTACAGTTTTAAAACGATGGTTTAAAACAATGTATTTTTTAAATCACATTTTCTGAGGCTCTGGAGTTCAGACAAAGTTTAATCTAGTTTTCTGATTAGGGATTCACAAGATTGCGATCAAAGAGTCAACTGGGACTGCAGTCTCAGGTGAGATTTGATTGAGTGAAGATCGGCTTCCATGTTCTTTCAGGTTGTCAGCAGAATTCAGTTCTTTGCTCCAGAGACTGATTGTCATGTCTTGCCATGTGGAGCTCTTCAATATGGGTTCTCACTACTCATTTCTCATTACTTTAAGCCAACTAGAAAGAGAGAGACACTGCAAATTTATGTCATGTAACCACATCAGAAATTGTGCAAATGCCATCGCCTTTGTCATACTCTATTGGTTTGAAGCAAGTAACAAATCCTGTCCCTATTCAAGAAATACGGAATCCCACAAGAGTAGGAAAAGCAGCAGGCACCTGTCATGGTGGCCTCATTACTCTATCAAAGCCAGTCTCATTTATTGAAGGATGAAAGTTATCAAGAATGTTGCAAGGTTTGAGATTTAACCTACTTACAGGCTGACAAACTTGCCACAACGTATTGGATACTAAAAGCAGATTCCAGGGAAAAACATAAAGAATTACATTTCTTATAAAAATAGTAGTAGCCGTAGCATCAGCATTGTCATTATCCTGTACAGATTTCCTGAGCCCCGGTTTCCACAGAGAGGTGTGAAGAAGACCAGGTAATGCGTACACAATGATACTGTTATATGAAAACTCTGAGCTTAAGAAACTTGGATCTTTTGTAAAGGGTAGTAAGCATGCATATTTTTTGTTCTGTAGAAAGTAAGGACAACAGCACAATTTCTTATATCATCTGTTGGTCAACAGAAAGAAACTGTGCTTGCTTAAAGTGTGGATGCAATGATTTACAGGAAAGAGAAGACATGTATAGGCTTGTCTGTTTTGAGTTTTATGTGACAGTTCATTTTCCTGCTATAAAAAATGTATCCATGGTAGGTTTAAAATAATGTAATATACTTGCATTTAGATAGTACAAGAATGACAAAAGTCATTCACAAATAGATGTAAAAATCTTAATAATGTAGCTAGTCAGATTTTTCCGAAGTACTGAACTAAATTTATTATTTCTAAATTAGTCAAAAAATAATGAAGGTGAAAAGAAACTCCTACACCAACAAGCTTTTATTTTTTTAAATCAAGTCCTTCATTTCTTCCCAGTTAGAATTAGAAAGTAATAAATGAAAATATTTCTTGTCATTTTGTTTTTTCAAATTATGTAACATTGAACCATATTTTTTAAAGTTTATTATATTTCTTCCATAAGCTAGGAACAAAGATTGAGAAACATTCAGCATCTTCAATAGGGTTTTGACTCTTGATTCTTCAGATCTTGGGCACATCAATGCCTACCATAGTCAGGAAAGTCTGAAATGCAAACCTGGAACCTTCCCGGGCCAGGTGATCTGGCCCCCTGAACAAGAATTTTAATGAAAATGAACTTTGGTAATTTTTAAAATAGCATAAGGTAAATATTATACTATTTCTTGTTTTTTTTTTTTTCAGTTCCAGAAGATGTCACTAATAAAGTTGGCATGAATTAGGACAACTGAATTTAAAAGGGGGAGTCCTGCATAATTAAAATTCTTTTGTTTATTAAACAAAGATAATTGAAATCAGGGTACTTTCTATGAGTTTTTGCATAACTGTCACAAATTTATATGAAGAAATAAATTAAGGCATTTTTCCCAGTTAGTGAAAACAAATTATTACATAGAAAGCTAAAACACATTACAAAAAAAGAGAAAAAAAAGCCAGATAATTGGCAAAGAAAACATCTTTCTTGTTTGTCAAATTGATAAGAATGGTTTGTGTAAATATACAAATTACAATCTGATGTAGGTTCCAACTTAAAAAACCACTGTACCTCCCTCAAAAGTGACCTTTCAAAACTTTATTTTTTTTTTTCTCTTTCACTGGATTTACACTTGAGAATAACTTTTCATTTGTGTCTTAAATTTCCTAGACTTCCATAAAAAACATAGACTGAGAGACTGGAACAAGGGAAATTTATTACCCCACAATTCTGGAGGGTTTAAGTACAATATCAAGGCTGCAATCAATTTGTTTTCTGGAGGGGACGCTCCTCCTTCTTCCTCTTCTTCTTCTTCTTCATCTTCTTCTTCTCCTTCTCATTCTTCACTTCTTTTTTTTTTTTAGGACTTTTAAAAATTTGTCCTAAAGTCATTGAAGCAAAAATCATGATAAAACATTCTGCTTTTTTTTTACATTGCCCAATGAAAAAACAAACAAACAAACAAACAAACAAAACACACACACACACACACAAGCTAATTGTAGGAAATAATGGTTGTGCACATGGGATGAAACAATGTAAGTTTAAAACTTGCAGATAAAGGTTAGCTCTATTGCTCATCTCTTTAAAAAGTTTATATAAATATCCAGTCAAAACCAACAAGAGTATCTCCCTTGAAACTTTATTTCTACTGCTTTCCAAGTAGACCACAGGACTGCATACTGTCTTGGAATGTCCTCAGAAGGCTCTATCAGTGATCAGTTAACAGAGTAAAAACCCCAGAGTCATTTCTTTCCTTTTTTTTTTTTTTTTTTTTGAGAGGTTTTTGCTATGGGGCGCTTGCGTTCGCCAGACAGACAGAGAGAGACAGAGAGATAGGAAGCGAGAAATCACCCCCCCAGGGAGAATGACGTCACCGCAATCCCTTCTCCTCCATTCTCCTCTTGGGATCTTAGGCACGCACGCACACGTGCCGGACGTAAGTTTTAAGCCACTGGGTCCACTACATGGGAGTCCAGTGACATAGCCATTACACTAACTGCTGTTTCCTCCTTTCTTTCAAATTGAAGAAGGAAGACAGAGGGACAGAGAAATTATTCAAACTTCATCTTGTCTTGTGGCTTATGGGGAGGCAGAGGTGGATTTGGTGGCAAAGGCTGAGGAGGCTTTGGAGGGTGAGGTGGCTTCTGTGGAGAGGCTCTCTTCTTTGATTGCAAATGGTTGCCTTTTTGTACATCCTCAACAAGGTCTTGTTTCTGTGTGAGCACAAGGTGAGTGAGAGAGGGAGAGGGGATATATGCCAGCTCTTCAGTGTCTTTTCTTATAAGGTTACTAATCCTGTTGGAATAGAAACACCCCCTTACAATGTCATTCAATCTTTATTACTTCCTTAGAAGCCATATCTCAAAACTAAGCTACGTGGGGGTCAGGCCTCAAAATGAATTTGAGGAGACACAAATATTCAGTTCATAATAGTACAAAGAAAGTTTTGTCTTTCTTTAATCTCAAATTCAGCTCAATGATTTCTGTGTATATTCCAGTATAAAATTTAATAGCCATGAACTTTTTTTTCAAAATTGTAGCATCTTCTTTGTCTACCTGTGTTGTTCTTTTTTTTTTTTTTTTTTCTTTTTTTGGAGAGTTTTTTGCTATAGGGCGCATGCGTTCGCCAGACAGACAGAAAGAGAGAGAGAGATACAAAACAAGAAATCACCCCCGCAGAGGGATGGCCGCGCCGCAATCCCTTCTCCTCCATTCTCTTCTTGGGATCTTGGGCACACATGCACACGTGCCTGGCGTGAGTTTAAGCCACCAGGTCCAGGACTTGAACCATGGTCGACTATGTGGAAGTCCACTGACATAGCCATTACGCTAACTGCTGGTCCCTTGCCTCTTCTGTATCTCACTGGTAATACTGAGATGGAGGAATGGATAGAGCATAGGAGAAGGGCAGGAACAATCCAGCCAATCATCTGAGTCAGGGTTCAGAAAACTTTTTCAGTAAAGAATCAGTCATTTTTGCCAGATATAGGGTCATTGTTGTAAGTAGTCAACCCTGATGCAGTAGTACAAAAACAGCCATATAATAGATAAAGAGCATGTCTGGAGTGTAATAAAATTTTTGTTTGCAAGAGCAGGAAGAGGGATACAATTTGCCAAATCTTTTCCCTAAAGCATAATTAAAACAAAAGAAAAAAAATTTTTTTTTATCATCCTATTACTTGATTAGGTGTAGTTAAACATGAGAAGCTGGCATGTTTTGGGGGATGGGTGAAAGGGAAAATACATTTAATGTCAAGGTGTTATGTTTTTCTCACAGTAAATGTTAACATTTGTTGCATATTATACATTTTTGGAAAAGGTTTAGAAGTCAGCTTTTAAAAATCTAGCGCCCAGAGTATACTGAGATAAGTCAGAAGGTGATTTGGTGCCTAGGACTAATATTTTTAAAGATCCAGTATACAGTCAAGATTAGAATTACTTCTCTAGGGGCAGGCAGGTGGCATGGTGCTGGAGGCACTGGACTACAACTTGGCTGACCATGGTTCAAGTCTTGGACTTGGAGGCTTGCTTTCTCACTTTCCTTCTCTTTCTCTCTATCTCTCTCTCTAGACAAATTAAATAATAATATTATTAATAAAGTTTAATAAATAATTCTTAAAAAATTACTTTTGTAGCAATTATCAAAAAGAGTCAAACACCAAAAAATATCCTAAAACGTTGAATGTATAGATGCTCCACCAGGAGCATCTTGGTTTCTTGTCAGTATTCTTCCAGGTATATATCATGATTCTTTTGTCCCTTATTTTAGTTCTATTCCATGAATCCATCTATATTACTTCATTGGTAATGTATTTTCAAAACATTTATCTCAACTGAAAAATTTTCTTATGCAACCTATGGGTAATTCTATGTTCACACTCTACCTAAGCAAGTGAGAAATACTCTACACTCATCCATGCCTTGCTGTAGCTAACACTTGATAGAAGAATAGGCCAAAATATTCTTACTCTTAGTTCTCTGTGTGTTGTGTATATCTGTATGTGTGTATCTGTGTTGCAGAAAACCAGACACTGAGGAATGAAAATGGCACTCAGAGAGAGAGGAGGACTGTTTTGTTATGCCAGCAGGCATGAAAGAATTAAGACTCTGAATTCCTGGCTCCAGCTGAGAGTTGGACACAGTCTTTCATGGGTGAATTGGAAAGGGGTAATTTCAGCATACTTGTAGTGTCCTATCAGGGAAGAAGCTCAGTACTTGCCCTAATACAGAGTTGCCAGAGAAACAGGGGATCCAACCTGCTCGAGGCCCTCAGCCGCTCAACAGTTCAGGGGAGGGGCAGCTAGCTCATGAGGGAACAGAAAGCCCAAGCAGTTATCAGCTCTCGGTTGCCCTGCAACCTTAACTGCAGTAGGGGTAATAAGCACTACAACATATGGCCCCAACCAGATGGCTTGTATGATTCTTTTTTATTTTATTTTATTTTATTTTATTTTATTTTATTTTATTTTATTTAATTTTTTAACCCACATAAGAGCCTTGGGTTCATGTTTGTGTACCCAATTTCTGAGGGGAATGGGGGCTCTTTCTAAGATGATATGGGCTATTTTCTTTAAAGTCTTTTCCAAGGCCACTACAATCTGGGTCAGGACTGCCTTACCAAGTTGAGAGATGTCAGTCATTCATGCCTGGGTGACTAAAGGGCAAGGGTGACTGAACAGGATCTCATAAGTGCAAGCCCAAGCTGAGGTATGATTTTCTTCAAAAGGGCTTGAGTGACTTCTCTGGCCTTTTCAGTTTATGTGGGGAAAGCTTCTATTCAGCCTAAATACAAACTGGGACTAGGAAGTTCTTATAGCCCAAGCATGGAGAAGTCTGTCTCTAGCAACTCCAGGGGAGTTGTCCCACTGGCCTGTATTTCAGCTGGTTGAGTTGGCCCCTGGGCAGGGTTATTTCTGACACAGGTCTCATGCTGCATCCTCTCAGTTGTACACAATGACAGTAGGTGACTTGAAAAATAGTGTCGGCCCAGTAAGCTCTCCAGGTCAGTCTTTCTCCAGTGAGTTAGCTCATGGTACTGTTTACCAACGAATATCCAAAGGACTGGGGTATGTATATTCTTTTATCTGTATATTCTTCATCATTCATCATTCATTCATTCTAGAGTTACTCTCTCTGATTTTGCCCAATGATGTTCATTGGGGGTGTGGGAGTTGGGCTTTTGGGAGATTCGTGAATTGTAAAACTCTGGTTATAGTAGTTGGGGTTTAGTTGGCAGCAGCCTCATCTATCTGGTCTGCTGTGCCCACGATGATGGAGTCTTCCTCTCTATGGTGTCCTCTGCAATGGGTGATTTCTACTTTTTGGCTCCCAGACTACTTCTAATAATTAGTAGATTTCTTTGTTTTTAACTGTCTTTCCTTTAGCCTAGAGGAGTTCTGTCTCTCGATACAATGTCCCATGAATCTGTAGAGTGGCAAAGGCATGTCATGAGTCCATGTAGATGTTTATCCTATTATTGGCCACCAATTCTAGGGCCCGGATTAATGCCCAGAGTTCAGCCCACTGAGGTGATCATTCTTGGGGCAGTGCTACAGTCTCAAGCGCTGTGTGTTGAGAGGTAAATGGCATAGTCAGTATATTAAATTTCATCCTTCATGAAGTTTCTACCATCAGTGAAAATGATGAGGTTGGGGGCCTTCCAGAAAAAACCTCATCGAAGGCCTCTTCACAATTGTGGACAGGAGGCCTCAGCATGATCAAGAGGAAGCTAGTGGAGTAGTGGGTCTGCAGAGTCTGGAGTCTAATTTGAGGATTTCCAATCAATAATCCCTGGTCGTGGGCCATCTCAGAGCTGGCTAGCCATTTGTATCCCCTGGTGTACTTCAGGGTGGTCACCAAATGAGGGAACCAGATATTGATAACTTGGCCTATGGTTAATTTGTCTGCCTGTTTAATTTGACAGTAGTGGCAAGGGCTCACAGGCAAGAGAGCCATCCAGATGCCATAAGGTCGAGTCTCTCAGACAGGTAGGTGATGGGTCTCGCCCAAGGTCCAATGGGCTGAGTCAGAAGTCCTAGTATTATCTTACTGTCTTTTTTTTTTTTTTTTTTTTGAATATGAACAGATTGAATTCTCAGGTGATGTCTGAGAACCCCAAAGCTGAGGCTTTCCCAAGACTTGACTTGAGATCCTGGAAAACCTGCTCTTGGAGGGGAGCTCCATTTGGTGGGGGCCTCTTCTGGGCCTCTGAGTAGCTCATACAGTGATTTGGCCTTCTCAGCAAAGCACAGGATCCAAATCCTACAGAATCCTTCTGTTTCCAGATGTCTCCTGGTTGTGAACTGAGGCAGCCCAGATACCACCTGTTTGTGTTCATGCCTGAGAGCATGGTGTCCTTTAGTCAGACTAAATCTTAGGAACTGCACTTGAGTACAATAGATCTGGGCCTTCTTCATTGAGATCTTATATCCGATCTGGGAGAGAAGCCGTGGCAGCTCTCGAGTACCCTTCTAGCAATTCTCGGGTTGCTCAGGCAAGCAGGAGGTCGTCATATTGGAGCAGAATATGCCCAGTTTCCTGACCTGAAAAATTCTCTATGTCAGTAGCAAGTGCTTCTCTGGGGACAAATATTCTCCATTCTTCTTCCTTTTTTTTTTTTTTTTTTTTTGAGAGGTTTTCGCTATAGGGCGCGTGCGCTCGCCAGACAGACAGAGAGAGACATAGAGACAGAAAGCGAGAAATCATCCCCCAGGGGGGATGGTCATGCCGCAATCCCTTCTCCTCCATTTTCCTCTCGGGATCTTGGGCACGCACACACACGTGCTCGGCGTGAGTTTTAAGCCACCAGGTCCGGGACGTGAACTGCGGTCGACTACGTGGGAGTCCAGCGACATAGCCATTACGCTAACTGCTGGTTCCCTCCATTCTTCTTCTCAGGGCATTGTTGTAGTCAGGATTTTGGCAGGGCTGACAGTCAATGTAGTCAAGCCTGGTGAGTAAAAGCTGATTTGCACTCTGAATTTAGTCAATAGGTCTCTTCCCATCAATGAGACTGAGTACTCAGGCAGGTACAGGAACTCATGGGTAACCAGGTGTGCCCCCAGTTGGCAGCTTCTCGTCTGTAAAAAAGGCTATGTTTTGGTGTTTCCAGTGGCCTCCACGATGGTGACTTCTCAGCCTGATGGGGGACCAGGGACTGGGTGACAACAGAGTGTTCAGCTCCAGTATTTACCATGAGATTCATTGGCTGGCCCCCCTCTTTGAGGTTGACCAGGGGCTCCTGGGGGCCCAGGATCATGGAACCCTGTCAGTCCTCTTTTAATTCCATCATGGCCTGGAGATCCCTCTGGGGTTCTGGGTGGAGGGTCTTGAGGGATCTTAGTGGATTTTGGGTCATTCTCCCTTGATTTGCCTTCTGTTTTAGGTATTCACCTCTCCAGTGTCCATGCTTTTTGCAGTATGTGTGTTGCGTTGGTCTAAGCTTTCGGCAGCTGAGTTTTGCTCCCCCTTTTGGACTGGATGTGGCATCTGGTTGTCTGAGGTCCACAGCCAATAGGGTTGCTTTCTACTTCATCCTCCGGTCTGCTTCCTTTTTTTCCTCTTGATTTCAGTTCCTGAAGACTTGATTAGCAATCTCCAGGAGCAGGGTGGCGTTCACCCAGCAAAGCCTTCTTGCTTCTGGAGTTTTTGTACAGATGTTAGGGGCTAATTGGGCAAAAAAAAAAAAAAAAATGGTGGCATTAATCACCTGCTGGCTTTCAGAACTCTCCAGATCAAATGGAGTATAGATCTGATATGCCTCGTGAAATCTTTTGTAAAACTGCCCTGGTGGCTCATTTATCTTCCAAATTATTTCTGTAGGTTTTGTCATGTTAGTAGGTTTCTTTGCACCAGCTTTCATCCCCTGAAGGAGTGTCTCTTGATACTTGCTGAGATGGGCATGTCTGCCCTCAGTATTGAAATCCCAGTCAGGCTTTTCATTCAGAAAAGCTGTTCTTGTCCAAGCCTCAGGATCCACTACATCGGTGGGTTCTCGTAGACTTATTTTTGCTTCCACAAGGACTCTGTGGTGCTTCTCTGTGTCAAGTAGGGTGATGAATAGTTGTTGACAGTCATCCCAGGTGAGCTTACAGGTTTGGAGTACAGACTCCATAAGATCTATTATTTCCTGGGGTTGTTCCAAATAGAAGGGGGTGTGATGTTTCCAATTAAGCAAATCAGTGGTGGTGAAGGGCTGGTAGTAGAAAATTGCCCTATCTTCTGTAATAGCCCCATCTGCACTTATTGGGAGGGTCCTTGGGTCTCCTGGGGGGGCATCTAAAGAGTGAGGTTGTCCCGGGCTCAGTGGCTCACCAGTGATGGTGTGTAAGGCAGAATCTGGGTGTAGGGTTTCAGACAGCTGGTGGCCTCCCCCTTGAGCTGGTGAAGTTAGTGCTGGCTCCTCAGGCTGAACTTCAGTCCCTAGGGAAATAGAGATGAGGAAGGGGTTTTGATTATCAGCTCGGGCTGTCAATGGCTTCTCTTCTGAGGGGTCGCTGCAGGATTTGAGCCATGGATTCCTCAGAGGCAGGCGTGGGTGGCATGGTATGAGGGCCAAAATAGTGCATTGTTTTTTCCCTCTTATGTAGATTCATGCTGAGGGTGGAGTGACTTGGCCTATCTGTAGTCAGGAGTCAGCATAGGGAAACTGGTCAGGATGGCCTGGGGTGCCAGTTAGCACATTGTACATAGCCCACATGGTGGGGATATGTAAAGTTTCCTCTGGTGGCTATCCCACTTTAAAAGAAGGTCATTAAATCTCACAGAGGGCTCTTAACCTCTCTGGTTTAAATTTAATTCCATAATCACCAGAGAAGCTCTTTTTGAAATTAGTCAGCATATAGTCCAGCACAGTAGACATGGAAGACTTGGACTGAGGTTTTCCCATTATATTCCAAATATCTCTGACCTCTTCAGTTATCAGAAGTCTGTGCTTCCCAGAAAGCTCAGGAGGTTAATGGTTGGAGAAGCTGTTGAGTAGATGATAAATGCTGCCAGGTGTTGCTCCATTGATGCGATTTTGAGTCAAAAGTCAAATTTAAATGATTTAATGAACACGGCTAGGTTGAGTAATTTGACAGCACATGAGGAGAACAGTTCCTCCTTTATTTTTGTTTAACATGAATTGCGAAAGTTTGTTTCATCCGTTGATGCATATTTTATGAACAAACAAAAACTGTTCAACAAATTTCTCAAAATAGAACAGAACATTCTAATCGATAACAGTTTTAAGATTTTAATCATTTGATAAAAACCTTTAGAAGGCAGAAACAGAAACCCCAAAACAATTGCCTATGAATAGGAAGTCCTGAGTGCCCTAGGGATGAGAAAGGGTTAACTCAGTGTCTGTCAGCACTAAACAGAGTGTTAGGCTGTTATCAAGGCTACAAGGTCATTAAGAGTTGTTAAATTGCTATGGGGACTAAGCTAGGAGGTCAGCACAGGCTATAAATTCCTTCAACACCTCTTGACAATCCATATTAGCATTTTTCAAAGGCCAGTTGCTTCAACAACACTTCAGCCACATCTACATTCTCTACCTGCCTTTGGAAAGATTTTTGCAACCTATCCATCTATGTGTCACAGTTGGTAGAAATTTGTGCTCCAACTTTGGGGGGGGGGAGGCCAAATCTATGGCCTGACATTCATTACTCTGCCTATCCTTCTCTACAGGGGAAACCCTCCCATCAGTCTTTGGGTCCCCTCCCTCTCCTCCCATGAATGGTATCACAAACAGACAAAAGGGTGGGTGTGCCACAGAGGGGATGAATCAGGTGTCTGTCCAGCTGTGTGCCTTGCAGGCTTTGTGTAGTTCCTTGACAATGAGTGATCGAATATAGAACCTCCACTGGGTTGAACATATACAGAGGGACAGGGTCCTCCAGTGACAATTCTGCCATTTAGCCTTTATGGAACTACTACAGAAATGAAGTTAACTGACCCAATAATGAATGCTCCATAGCAAGAAGCCGTGGAGCCACAAACACATTCGCTCATCACAAACACTCACATTCATTCAGAGGCTATACATTCCCTTTCCACACCATCCAGTTACCAGATGAGTCCTAACTGCCCATCCTTCTAGTCAATCCAAGTAGGTCTGTCTGACTAGGGCTCTACAGATCCCCAGGGGCTTACCAGATCACCATAGTTGACCAGGGTTGATGAATCAGGGTCCAGAAGTTGGTCCTTCTCTCCAATCAGAGTCCAATGATCCGGGAACTCTCAGCCTTGGGGCAGGCACCCCAGCTAAGGGATCCTCTCTAATGAGTTGCGGGAACACTTACCTCTCCACAATGTAGTTAGTGCCTGTGCCAGAGGGGAATGCCCTGGGAATAGTGGCTCAAAGAGTCAGCCTGATTCAGCTTCCTGGTCAATGCACCAAAATGTTGCAGAAAACCAGATGGAATGGAAATGGCACTCAGAAAGATAGGAAAAGTGTTTTATTATGCCACCAGGCATGGAGGAATTTATACTCTATCTCCAGCCTCAGCTGAGGGTTGAACACAGATTTTTATGGGTGAATGGGGAGGAGCAGATTCAGCACACTTGTAGTGTACTATCCGGGAAGAAGCTCTGTGTCTGCCCTAATACAGAGCTGGCAGAGAAGCAAGAAATCTAACGTTCTCAAGGTCTCCAGCCACTCAACAGTTAATGGGAGGGGCAACTAGCTCATGAGGGAACAGAAAGCCCGGAAAGCTATCAGCCCTGGGCTGCTTCAAGGTTGCTCACAAGTTCCTCCATATCAGAACAGAAGGTTAAGTCAGTTATCAGCCTTGGGTTGCTGCACATTATCTGGGCATAGTTGTGTAATAACTGGTTTTTAATCTGCTAATAAGAAATTGCTCATCAGTCATTTCTCAAGGCTTATCTATCATTGTTGTGATTTAAAAAAAATTATTATATATACTTTATTTTTTAATGTTTACTTCTATTTGTGATTTATTATTTTATGTATTTAATTTTAATAATAAATTTTATTTTAGTTTTAATTTGACCAGAAAGAGACAGAGAGAGAGAGAGAAACGGAAAGTGAGAGGGACCAGCAAATGGCATAATGGTTACATTGCTCGACTTCCATGTAGTCCACCACGGTTCAAGTCCTAGAATTGGCAGCTTAAAACTCATGCCAGGTGCATGTGTGTGCATGCCCAAGATCCTGAGAGGAGAATGGAAGAGAAGGGATTGCTATGTGGCTGTCCCCTTAAGGGACCTCTGTGTCTCTCTGTCTCCAGTGGAGCATGTGCTTAAAACAAAAATCTGCAAAAGAAAAAGGGAAAGTGAGAAAGCAAGCTGCCAGGTCCAGGACTCAAGCGGTGGTTGGCCATGTGAGAATCTGGCACCTTAACTATCATAGCACCTGCTGGCCCCCATCATTGATATTTTTATGTGCATATATTTGTGGATAAAACTTAAGCCTTACTGGAGGGAGTTGACAAAATTGAATTTCAAGTCTCTCCAGTGTCAGAAGGTAAAAAATATATGTTTGTTTATATTAGGTCTACTTGTACATAATGTACAGGTAGATTGATTACAGAGCATTTTTTGTCACAATATCATACACAGAAGCACTGACGACACCTTTATTATTCACTTCTGAAACCTCTTAAGGTCATTGTGAACATTTACCTTAGTCATAGAGTGGTATATTCTATATTTTCATAAAATGAAGTTATTCTATTCAAAACAATGACAAATTCAGACATCAATGAGCTTCCAAGACCAAGCCTATCTAGATGAAACAAATTCAGTATGACAAAGTTCATGGCACTTTGTTATTATCTCCTGGTGGAATCCCATAATTCTTTCATTTATTTATTTATTTTTTTTTTGAGAGATTTTTGCTATGGGACATACGTGCTCACTGAGGAGACAGAAAGTGAGAAGTCAGTCTCCAGGAGGGGTGGCCACACTACAGTCCATTCTCCTCCATTCTCCTCTTGGGATTCTGGGCACATACACATACATGCCCAGTGTGAGTTCAAAGAAGCCAGGTCCAGTACTCAAACTGCAGTTGACCTAATGGGAGTCCAGCACCTTAACCACTACACCATTTGCGGACACCCCGTTCCATGTCTTTAATATATTCTGGAAAATTAATAATTTTTACTTCAGCATGTTGTGAAACTTGTCAAATAAAGGAACTTCAAAAAGTTCATGGAAAATGGAATTAAAATACAAGTTTATTGTAGTATAAATATTTTGAAATCCTAACAATTTTTTCATAACACATATTTCCTACAGACTTACTTAAGATCCCTCATATTTGAGTATGTAAAGAAAAAATATATATGTACATTTGAGAGACTATTTAAAATTCTGGAACATAGTTTGAAGCAGTAATGTAAACTTTTATAGCACTGTAACACATAATATGTAATCTAAAAACAGCAGTGATTTAATTAAAAATGGTATTGACTCACAAAAGTCTTATAATTGAAACAAAACCAAATAGATTATTTATAGCAGAACTATTCTGATAATCAAAACTTATTTCTAGTAAGCTTTCCTCTGAGTAAACAATTAGGATCATTTATTAATTGTTTTCACTCAGGATTATTCTTATGTATGCTTTGATATTTACAAACCATATAACTCTATATGCTTTAAATAATGAACCCAACATAACATTTTTATTTACTAAGAGCTAGCGTTTTAGCAAAGTCAGTTGACAGTTTCTTAAATGATTTGAGAAGTATCAGAAAGGTCTACCTGTCAAAAAAGTAACTCTTCCATCTTTTCTACAATTTTCAAACATCTCAAATTACAGCACAATTAAAACGACATTAATTATTCTTGAAAATGTAATTACTTTTAATATCATCAGTTTAAGTAGAAGATAGAGACAGAATAATCTACAAAATTTAAATTTTTTCATGAATGAGAAAGACAAAGAGAGAGAGTGAGAGAGAAAAAAGAGAGAGAGACAGCCCCTGCAACAGGGCCTTGATGTCATGATTCAGCCCTAGCTCAAGTGAGCCCTGGGTAGTGAATACCTGTATGCTGAATGTTCTCAGGGAAGTCTCATAATGTAAACCTACAAGGCTCACACATGGGTCAGCCTCATGGAGCATTGGATTTCACCTCTGATCATTCTTCAGTTCCTAACTTCTCATAAAAAACTTTTTAGACACTTAGAGTTAAAATTATGTCTATGTGTATTAGAAGTATATATTCATTTTTTATTGTTAACTGGAATTTATTATTCTATTTTTTTAGAGAGATTTTTTGCTATAGGACACATGTATTTGCTAAGAGATAGAAAAACAGAGACAGAAGCTAGAATCACTCCCAAGGGTTATGATGGTCATGCCACAATCCCTTCTCCTCAAAATCTCTTCTCAGGATTTTGGGCATGCACATAGATATACCTGGAGTGAGTTTTAAATCACTGAGTCCAGGACTCGAACCACAGTTGACTACGTGGGAGTCCAGTGACATAACATTATGCCATCTACTGGTCCCTGAAATATTATTTTTAAAAAATAATTCAGGGAATACAATAGTTGGTATACATGCCCTATAGTAAAAAATCTCTAAGAGACCAACAGATGGTATAATGGTTATGTTACTGGACTCCCACATAGTCAACTGCAGTTCAAGTCCTGGACCCGTGGCTTAAAACTTAATAATGGGCATGTGTGCATGTGTGCCCAAAATACCAAGAAGAGAATGGAAGAGAAGGGATTTTTAGTGTGGCCATCCCCTATAGGGGGATTATGTCTCACTTTCTGTCTTTTTGTCTCTCTGTCTCAGTGTGCGCATGCTACCTATAGCAAAAAAATCTCTCTTAAAATTTTTTCAAATTTAAGGTTTATTAACTTGAAACACAAATAAGCCCTGAAATTATCTATTGAACTACTGTTTCTGAGCACAAAATTCTGACTAATTTTTCCTATTCCTGAGTTGTTTCTAGGTGCCTAGGAGATTCACACCTACAAACATTAAGAGACCATTGATAGTGGGATGCTACATCCTGTCCCAGACATGTTTTTATGATGCACAGTAAGCCTTCTTATCTCTTAGAAGAAAGTACAGACATTCTTTTGCCAATTTCTTCAGAAAGATATTCTTGTGTTTTTCTATAATGAATTACTAATCTAAGAATTTCAAACTCACCTATAACCTACAGGCTTCTGCCTCCAGATATCCCACCTATTTTGGCCAGGCCAATGTAAAGGACTCCTCCTTATTACTGACTGACAACTCTCCTGTTCTCAGATCTAAATAAAAAGAACCACTCTATCTCAGTGATACAGGAACATGAGGGTGCAGGGGTGACTGGGCACAACACTTGCAGTGAGACATAAGTTCTTGTCCCATGCTCAGGAACTATTAGAGCGGCAGACACAGAAAGTAGGTATAGCAAAGTAGTGAGTTTATTGAAGGAGAGGAAAGAAAATCAGAAGGGAGATTCCAAGAAGTGAGATTACCAGAAAATAGATTGCAGAGGTGGTACTGGGGATAGGGGGTTTTATCTTGGTCAGAAGGGCCTTGCTCAGGCTTGTTCTAGGAGGGGCTCATACATGCATTCTCCTCATGGTGGAGAGGGGCATATGCTAGATGGGTCCAATTATTCTAATTATTCAGTGGGTACTAAGATCAGGAGATTCTTTGTCTAGAAACACTGGGCTATGAAAAACACTATTGTGGGGCTAGCAGTTGGCATTATGGTTATGTTGCTGGACTGCCATGTAGTTGACCGTGGCTCGAGTCTTAGACCCGGTGGCTTAAATTCATGCTGGGTGCGTGTGTGTGCTTGTGTGTGTGTGTACCCAAGATCCCAAGAGGAGAATGGTGGAGAGGGGATTGTGGCATGGCCATGCCCCCCGGGGGGTGATTTCTCACTTTCTGTCTCTCTGTTTCTCTGGTGAGTGCACCCTATAGTAAAAATCTCTCCAAACAAACAAACAAACAAACAAACAAACAGCTTTACCTTATCTTCTTCCTGGAATGTAGTGGACCTGAAAAAAGCCTTTGTTTTAGGTCTAGGTGATGCCACCTAGGTCATACCAGCTAGGTTAATCACTAGCTGCAAGAGGTCTCTCCTGAGCAAGCAGCAGAGCTGCTTTGTCTCCATCTTAAAACTTAGCCTGTGATTTCATTTTGGGCCTAAACCATAACTATATTTTTAGGGTCCCTGTCTCCTACTTCATCAGCACCCTGTAAAACACATTTGTCTTTCTCTAGGTATGCCACTCAATTTCATGCTTAGTAATAAACCACATTAATTATTTTTACAGTACTCCAGTCAGAATGACTGAGATTAAAAAAACAAAAAATGATAAGTGCTGGTGGGTGTGTGGTGAAAGGGAAACTCTCTTACACTGCTGGTGGGAATGTAAATTGGTCCAGCCACTATGGAGAACAATTTGGAGATTCCTCAAAAATCTTAAAACGGAACTACCAGCAATCCCACTCCTTGGTTATCTACCCAAAAGACAGAAGAATTCTTAATTGGAAAAGTGCTTGCACATCGATGTTTATTGTGGCACTATTCATAATTGCTAAGACATGGAACTAACCCAAATGCCTATGAACAGATGAATGAATTGAAAAACTGTGGCACATATATTCTATGAAATACTATTCAGCCATAAAAAACAACAAAACCCTGGCTTTTGACAGAAAGTGGAAGAATATGGAAGATTTACTGCTGAATGAAGTAAGCCAAGTTATGAAGGAGAGACATTGTATGTCCCCACTTAATATATACCAAGTGTCCACCCTCTATGACTGAAACTGATTGACTAAAGGATATAAAAACACGTAAATGGATGTAAGTACCAGATATAGTGTGTATTAAAGAGTAGTGTCTGAGGAAGGACATTTAGAAGGAAAATAGAGAGGCATAGCATTAATGGGACAAAGAAATCTGATATTATCTGTTGAAGATCATTTTATAGTTTTATCGAGTGTACTAGGGAGAAGTGTTCACATGTTGGAATACTCACTTTGTAAGCAAAATAATGTGGTTGAATGTATAAAAGAAAATATAATAAGAAATATTAAAAAATAGTTTTGCAGTTATTTTCATCAAACTTTCATATTTTTACTGGAGCTATTGGGGACATAATATCTATATAATTTCCGAGGATAACTAATGAATTTTATTTAGACACTTTTTGATGTTTTAAATAAACTGGGAAAATTTTCAAGATCAATATGGTTTTACCCTAAAATAGATTTAGAAGTAAGTTAACAAGTTATAAATATCACATGTTCAATGTACTATTAAATCATCAAAATGAAAATACGAGCCAATTTTACCTCATTATTAAATAAACACTTTAGGATTATTTTAGAAATTTTTTCTGAATCTAGATGAAATCTCATGATATGTAAATATTATAAAAAATAATTTTCAAAAATATATGTTAAAATTTTAATAGATTGACAATTTTATTAAATTTCAATTTATAAACACTTCAATAAGATATAGAAACTAAAGCACATATAACATCACTAAAATAAGTTGTGAGGGCTAGCATGTCATGTGGTAGTTGAGGTGTTATACTCTCACATGGCCAACCACGATTTTAGTCCTGGACCTGGTGGCTTGTGCTCTCACTTTCCCTCTTTCTCTGTATCTTTCTGGTCAAATTAAATAATAATAAATTAAATTAAATTAAATAATTTTAAAAGGTTTAAAAAATAAATTGTGACTTGCCCATTTTTAAAGTTTAACCCAGATGAAATGAGAACTCTTTTACAAATTATTCAAAATAATTTAACCTCTCCAGACTTGTGATGGTTATGTTAACATGGTTACCTCATGGGATGCCAAGATTAAATATTATTTCTTGGTTTGGCTGAGACTGTCTCTGCATATGATCTGCATATAATCAGTATTTGAATTGGTGGGCTCAGTAAAATAGATTGCCCTCCTACGAGAGCATGAGCATCATCCAATCTGTTGAGTGCCTTAAGAGAACAAAAAGACAAAGAGGAATGCATCCTTTTTTTAGCTTCCTGAACCCCTGATTGAACTGGATAATCTATTTTCTCCTGCGTTTAGACTGATATTTTCAGTCTAAACCAGTCTCCCCAACTTCTCAGGCCTTTGGACTCAGACTGGAATTACTTTGGACTCAGACTGGAAGTACTTGCTTTCCTGGGTCTTCAGCTTCTAACAATTGCCTGTCTTAGTACCTGAGCATCTATAGTTGTGACAGCAAGTGTTTTATTTCAATGAATATCTTCATATATTCTAAACATCTCTATATATTTTCTATTAGTTATGTTGCTCTAGAGAATCTTGAATCACAGAAGATGAGAGAGAAAAATTAAAGTTTCCAATTTATGATGTATATAATTTTGATATCAAAGACTTAAAAATACTTTTTAATTTAAAAACATAATTGATTAATTATGTTCCTAAAAATGTCAGTGTAAAACTCCATAAGTAAAATTAACTTAATTGATTAGGATATTTAATACTGGTATACTAAGCCAAGTGGAATGAATTTATAGTAGAAATGCATGAATGGTTACATACTAACACACCAATTTATATAATTTACTATTTATTTATTTACTTTACTTAGATGTAATCTTAAATACAATCAGATATAAGACTGGGGAGTTCCTTCTATCACTTCTACAATATTTGTGAGATACTAGCTAACAAAATTAAATAATTAAAAAAATGAGTAATGGAGTCAGCAGGTGGCATGGTGATTAAGGGCACTGGACCCCCACATGTCTGACTGTGGCTTGAGTCCTGGACCTGGCAGTTTGCTTTCTCACTTTCTCTTTCTCATTCTGTCCTTCTTTGCTCAAATTAAAATAAAGAAATTAAAAAAAAAAAAGAAAGATGAGCAATAGGGGCCAGCAGGTAGAGTAGTGGTTAAGGTGCTGGACTCCCAAATGACTGACCATAGTTTGAGTCCCTGATCCAGGGCTTGAAACTCATGCCAAGTGCTTGTGTTTGCCTGCCCAAAATCTTAAGAGGAAAATGCAAGAGAAGGGATTATGGTGTGGCCATCTTCCCAGTGGGTGATTTCTCACTTTCTCTTTGTATCTCTCTGTGTCTATAGTGAGTGCACATGCCCTATAGTAAAAAAAAAAAAAAATCTCTGAAGGACCAGAAGATGGTGTAATGGTTACATTTCTGGACTCCCATGCATTCAGACGCAGTTTGAGTCTTGGGCCTGGCACTTAAAACTCATGGTGGGTGCCTGTTAGTGCATACCCAAAATCCCAAGAGGAGAATGGAGAAGAGGGGATTGCTTTCTGTCTCTCTGTCTCTCTAGCAAGTCCACATGCCCTATAGCAAAAAAATCTCTCCCCCACAAAAAAAAAAAACTCTCTAAAAAAAGATGAATATTAATAGGTAAATGGAATAAACATTTTATTATTTTATATATTAAGTTATAACTTGGAAAAACTAATTATTTAACAAAATCCTAGACCTGATAGACTAGTTACTTTAAGAAAAACCTTATGACTTGTTTCCCTTTTATGTTAAGAGCTAGTATTTGGCAATTGACCTTCCTCGTAACACCTAATACAATGATATAGGAACTGAGCTTCTGCCTACCATAGAGCTCTGATAACTCTGAAATAGAGCCACTATTAGGCTATTTACATCCAGTTGGCAGAGGGAAAGAATCATGGAGATTTTTTATGAGTAAGACCTGAAAATGTGTATCAGTTATGTTCACATTTATATGTCAGAACTTAATCATACAGATGTATCTACTTCCAAGAAAGGGTACAAGGATGTGTGAGTACATGTGCAAACATGTTCAGAGTGGATGGTATTTCCTGTGTGCTCAGGAGGAAAATAAAAACAATCTTAACCACATAGTATATCAAGACATATTTAGTAAAGAAGAATGTTTAAAATAGACAAATCCATAATTTTCTTAATTGCAAATTTCAGAAATGTTAGGTAATATAGCAGAATAAGGGCAGTGTGATGGCACAGTGGTAAAATGCAATGCTTTGTGAGGTTGATCAACCTGGGAAGGTTCCAGGTTCACATATGGAGAATTCCCTGACTATGCCAGGTACATGTGTGCCCATGATCTGGACTGGCTTAAGCTGGGGGCGTATTACAACCCCAAGACTCTCTTGTGAATAGTGTTTCTCTCTTTTTTCCTCTCTCTTTCTCTCTTACTTTTGGGGAAAAAAATAAACAAGCATGAAAAAAAATACAGTTCACCAAAGCAGTAGAAATAGAAATATGTTAACTAGGGATGTATTAAATTAATATGAAAAAAGGATAATTAAATAATTAGGAAGATCTGAATACTTATACTCAGAGTCTGATCTTGAGATGACTCCATTTCAGAAAGGCACTATCTATACCTATTTAACCTAGAATTGCAAGTCCCCATTTAATATATACCGAGTGTCTACACTCTATGACTGAAATTAATTGACTAAAGGGTATAGAAACACAGTATATGGTTGTAAATACCAGATATAGTGTGTGTGTAAGAGGAGGGTCTGAGGAAGGACATTTAGAAGAAAAATAGGGAGGCAAAGCATTAATGGGACAAAAAAAATGTATTATTATCTGTTGAAGATATTTTATAGTTTTATCAACTGGACTAGGGAGAAATGTTCACCTGTTAAAATATTCACTTGTAAGCTAAAAAATGTGATTGAATGCATAAAAGAAAATGAAATTAAAAAAATGAAAAAAAAGTCCCAAATAATAAGTCAATGTGTACTTGTAGTTAACAACACTTATTCTAAATTTACATTAAAATAGACAAAAGTCTAAGGAAATGATAAAAAGTAACTAAATACTGTGATCAGCATATGGCAAAATGGTTACTTCACTGGACTCCCACATGGCCCATGTGGGAGTGGCTTAAACTTTTGAGCACCCATGCACACACACCCAGACCCACTGGCTTAAAATTCACACCAGGTGTGTGTGCATAAGTGCCCAAAATCCTGAGAGGAGAGTGGAGGAAAAGGCATTGCAGCATGGCAATCCCCTAGGGGGGTGATTTCTACCTTTCTGACTCTCTTTCTCTCCAGTGAGAGCACACACTATAGCAAAAATCTCTTTCTGTAAAAAAATTTAAAAAGTAACTAAATACTATTTCAAATAAGTACTGAAACTAATTTAAACTTTGTTGTAATAAAAAGAGGTTTAACCAGTAATTTTGCCTTTAGAAATTTATCACATAGATAAGTACAAAATATACAACTTCTACAAGCCAATAGTGTAATGGAATTGATCTATCAAAATGTATAATATAACTACTCTTTTGAAATAAATGATCACTGTAACAACCATTATGAATATACTATGATAAGCTCTTGGTGATATCAGTTCTGAAGCTATATTTATTATAATGTTTATTATCCAAAATTCAGGAAATACATTTATCAAACAATACTAAACTAGATAAAAATTGATATAATATATAGTCACAAAAAGAATTAGGTAACATGGTATAATCTCCAGGAAAATTTGTTATTCTTTTTTCAGTACAATTTTTACATTATCCTACCAAATTCCTTTGGAAAAAAAATCTCTTTATTTTGATATAATTAAAGATTCAAAAGAAATTGCAAAGATAACACAGAGGACTCTCTTATAGCCTTCACTTGGTTTTCTCCTGTGGTTATATATCACTAAATTACAGTACGATAATATCAAAACCAGGAACTTGACATTGGTAAAAACATGTGTGTATAGTTTATGTCACTTTATCACATAAATAGATTTATATGGCCACAATATAACGATACAGAACTATTTCATCACCCCAGATATCTCCCTCTTGCTACACCTTCACAGTCATTCCTCTTCCCGCCATATCTAGTCCTGGAAACCACTGAAATCTATTTTTCAACTCCATTCTATAGCACATTTCAAGAACTGGATATAAATGAAATCACCCTGTATATGACTTTTTGAGAGTCTTTTATTTTCACTCAGCAGATGGTTTTGAGACCCATCCAGGGTGCTGAGTGTGTCAATAGTTTGTTCTTCATGTTGCTGAATAACATGCATGCTAGGCTGTACTGCAGGTTGTTACTCACTTTCAAGGAAATTTTGTTTTTCCAGAGGTTTTTGCCACAGGGCACATGTGCTTGCCAGAGAGAAAAAGAGACAGAGACAGTGAGAGGGAAAGTGAGAAATCACCCACCCCCCCTGCCCCATGGGGTATGGTTGCACTGCAATCCTTTTTTTTTCCATTTTCCTCCCAGGATTTCGGGGTGCATACACACACACACACACACACACGCACCCGGCTTGATTTTCAAGCCACTGGGTCCAGGACTTGAACCACAGTCAGCCATGTGGAAGGAAGTTCAGCATCTTAACCACTATGCCATCTGCTGGTCCCATCAAGGAAAATTTTTTGTTTTCAGTTTCTGATTAAAACTCTCCCCTCTCATTTTTTTTTTCTTTTTTTTTGGTTGCAACCTAATTTTCAAGAATGACTGAACCACTTTAGATTTCCACCTGCAATGTGTCAGAAATCCAGAGTCTTCATTCTTGTCAGCATTATCACTACTTTACAATGTGTATTGTTTATTAAATAGTTCAAAATTGAATAACTTTTTAATGTTAAAAATCTATTTTAGGTGTTCTAGTAAGTGTGTAGTAATATCTCAGTTCGAATATCTAGTAACTTTGAACATTTTTTTATGTGCTATTTTCAATCCATGTATATTCTGTAAAATGACTACTCATATCTTTTGATTTCTATACTGAATCTTTATTATTAAACCAGTCTTGCATCTCTGGAAATAAACATTTGTTGTTCATATTGTGTATAATTTTTTTTCAGTATATTCCTGACTAGTATTTAGTAAAATTCTGTTGAGAATTTTTGTATCTAGTGACTAGCCTGTGGTACAGCAGAAATGCAATGTACCGCCATCCTGAACCCAGGCGAAAGGTACTGGGTTCATATTCCAAGTCACACACATGGGCATATATGCCAATGCCCGTGGTCCTGAATATCTGTGGCTGAAATGGGGGGTGTATCATGACTTGACGATATTTTTTGTATTACCAGTCTAACTCTCTCTTTCTGCTTTTTCCTTTTGCAGAAGAAATAAGTAAAATTTTCAAAATATTTTGGAAAAGAATTTTGCATATATATATATATATATATTCATAAGAGATGTTGGTTTATGGTTTTCTTTTTTGATTTATGTTATCGTAATCTGATTTTAATATCAGTGGCATATTGACTATATACGATGAATTGGGGAGATGCTGCACCTTTTCAAAATTCTGAAAGAGATAAAATTATCTTCCGTTCTCTTTTAAACATTTGGTAAAATTCTCCAGTGAAACCATGGGGCTGGAGATTTCTTTTGCAGAGACTGCTTAAATAATAATTTAATATTTTTAATTATTAAAATCCTATTGAGATTTTTCTGTTTCATATTGGGTCAGTTGTGGTAGTTTTTTCTTTTTGTTTTTATTTTAGTTTAGTTTAGTTTAGTTTTTTGCCATAGATTGCATGTGCTCAGTGGAGAGACAGAGAAGGAAAGAGAAATCAATACCCCAGGAGGGGGATGGCCACACTGCAATCATTTCTCCTCTATTCTCTGGGGACTAGGGGCATACATGCACATATACTTGGCATAATTTTCAAGTTACTGTCAGGGAGGGGTTCAAATGGCTATTGTCTATGTGTGAGTCCAATACCTTAGCCACTACTCCACCTGCTGGCCCTAGTTCGTACTTTTTAAACTAATCTATTTTACCGAAATTGTCCATTTGTGTGTGTAAAAATCCCTTATTATCCTTTTGCTGAGTATTCCATTATTATTCTTCTGATATTTCCAGGGTCTATGCTAATATTGCTGTTTCAATCCTGATATTAATATTGCACTGTGTATCTTCTATTTTCTTCACACGTTGAATAGAGGTTGGTCAATTCTATTTCACAAGTGTATTTGCATGTGTATGCATGTTCAGAATTCCAAAGATGAAGAGAGATGGAGGACGGGGATTGCAGCCTGTTTGTGCCATGGAGTGCTTTCTTGCTCTCTCTCTCTCTCTCTCTCTCTGTTCCTCTCTGGCTATTGCATATACACTCTGGCATAAATACATACATACATACATAAAGTCTGTTGTATTTCCTCATATTTTTGCTCCTACCATATTCTTTCTTTCTGCTACTTTTTCCTCTGTTCTTGTTTTATTTGAGAAAATTTTCTTCAGCTATTTTCTAAAGTAGACCTGCTGGTGTCAAATTCTCTTAATTACCGACCATCTAAGAAGCCTAACTTCTTAATTAATATTAGGTTTATGGATTTCTAGTTTTATTTTAATAAAGTAAATTTATTTTCATCATTTACTCATTTTGGCAAAGGAAGTTTGTATTTAACTGAGATTTTATTTATTATCATCATTCAATAAAAACATCCATACACTGGGACCAGCAGATGGTGTAATGGTTATATTGCTGAACTCCCACATGGCTGACCACTGTTCAAATCCCGGATCTGGCAGCTTCAAAATCACACTGAGCACATAATCATCCACGCACAAAATTCTGAGAGGAGAGCGGAGAAGACATTGTGGTGTGGCAGTCTTCCGGGGGAGTTGATTTCTTGCTTTCTGTCTTTATGTGTCTCTGGTGAGCACACATGCCATATAGCAAAAATCTCTCTTAAAAAAATTACATTAAAAAAATTACATTACATGCGTATCCATTTTTCAATACTGAGAAGTAAATTTTTTTTATTTATTTATTTATTTATTTATTTTATTTTTTGAGAGGACTTTGCTATAAGGTGCATGCACACGCCAGAAAGACAGAAAAAGACAGAAAGTAAGAAATTATCCCCAGAGGGAATGGCCATGCCACAATCCCTTCTCCATTATCCTCTCAGGATCTTGGGCATGCATGCACATGTACCTGCATGAGTTTAAGCCACTGGATCTGGGACTCAAACTGTGGTCACCTACATGGGAGTCCAGTGACATAGCCATTATGCTAACTGCTGGTCCCAGTTTAGTTATTTTTGTTTGTGTGTGACACTTTCTTTATTTTAACATCATCTTTGAATTTTATATAATAAATATCAACATATTAGGCTCTAGCTGAGGGACAAATGTAAGTTATGGATGTTCGTTTCTGTTAGCTTACGAGTAAAACTTTTATATAGCCTGTGTGTTGTTGGGCGTTATTGACACATTCTCTCTGTTGGATAACAGAGGTAAAGAGTAGATATTTACTATCACTTCTATTTCTTATCAGTTCATCTCAGAAGGAAAACAAATTTATTTTTTTTAATGTTCATAAGAACACACTATAAAAAATTAAATGTTCTAAAACCATTTTGTTGAAAAATCAGCAAATTCAGGTAATCTAAGTATTGGTGGAAAAGCACCTGGATAATTTATTGAACACAGCATTGTGTAGACAGCCTCAGTCATTCCCATTGCATAGACTTTCATTGTAGATAGTCAATTTATTATAGACTTACTTTTACTGGGTTTGCATGCAAAAAATAATAAATACTAAATAAAAAATAAATTTTCATTCATTTTTTAAATACTTTTTAATTATTTTTTTCCCTTTGTGGACTGTCAGTAAAATCCTGACCAGGAGTTTAAAGGATAATGTTAATAATCTAATTAGCTTAAGTGTCTCTTTCTGAAACAGAATGCAACCATTTAAAGACCTTTATTTGGTGTATTATTTCAGAAGGGATAATGTTTTAAGAAACAAATACAATGTTAAAATCCTCACATTTTGGATAAGTGGAATATATATATATGTTTAACCTAACTGAAAATTTTGATTGCTTGTATGTCTTAAAATTACATGACATTTTTCTTTGTTCAAAATTGGAGCTACTCTATACTAAATCCAAAGAATTTCAGGTGTTTTATAGTTTGAAAAAGATAAGCGGAGGCCTGGGAATGTGAAAATCTAGACTTTGGTTTTTCTGTAAATGGTTTATATATATATATAAAAAGATATGTTTGCAAATGCATACATTGTTTACATGCCGTTGTTTTTACTCTACATATGCTTATTATTCTTACCAAATGAAAACAAGAATAAGTTATGCTTCATAACATCAAATTATAAAAACAATGCATTGACAACTATTTAATTTTCATTACTAGATTATTTATTTTTTTATGAAATTATTTTTATCAAAATTTTTATGCATTAATTGAAAACTGTTTGTGCATAAATCTCTGTATCTTTGAAGTAAGAAAAGCTATACCTTGAAGACAAACATATTTAAGTGAGAGAATATAGACTTTAATGAGTCCAGTATGTAGCTATTTTTTTTTTACTGTAAATAATTGCTTATTACTATGTGGCTATGCATATTAAATACAGACTTATAAGATTCAAACATGCTATAAAGGGAGAGGTTGCATCCAAAGACAAAATTAAATGTGTTTTCTGTAATTAAATTTTACAATGCTTATCATTTTCTTATAATAAGGCTAGGTTAATGCCCATTTTTCTCATTCAAATTATCACATAATGCAACTTACCCATATCTATCTAAGGGCTAACTAAAATACCCAGAATTTAAGTTAGAATAAAATACCTGCTTGACATAAATACACATATGCTTTCTTTCAGCTATATAAAACATATGTAAGAAGTTATACATAATTTCCTGGTCTGGCATAGTACATTTATCTAAAGATTTTGTATTTGCTCATATAATAAAAACAGATGCTTATTCTGTGGGTTTACTACTCTAAAAATTATATACTAATTCCTTTTATATGTACTAATTTATTTTCAAAATGTACACATCTTATCAAATTAATCATTTCATGTTGTAATAGCCATTTCAATGTGGCTTTTTTTTTCATTGTATCAAACATAGTGTCAAATAATTATATATGCAATGTGACATTCAAATAGTTTCCAAATATGAATGTTTTCCAGATGTTTGAATACACAGAAAATCCAAATATATAACATTTTAATATATTTTTATAGGTATATTTTCCACCATCTCTTAATTAAACCGTAAAGTCTGCAAATAAGTGGCAGTCCTATAGAACTATATTTAAGAATAAATGGATAGTAATCCCAAATTTGTTGTCTAAATACAAACTTTGTACAGTCTGGTCATCAGAATTAGATAATGGGAAGGGTCATGAAAACCTGGTTGGCATAATGAACTATGGAGAAAGGGGTCAACAAGAATATAAACCCAAAATATTAATTTGTTACTACAGAAGTGAAAACAAGTGTATCTGTCTTAAGAACATTATCTAAAATATATCTGAATATATTCATATGATAAGTTAAATAAACATAGATAATACAGATATCTTAAGTATACTTGGAATACTCACCAAAGTCTGAGGATGTATTTTTGCCACAAAAGAAGACTCAACCGTGGTCAGCCATGCATGAGTGTTCAGCACCTTAAACACCACGCCACCTGCTGGCCCTCAACAAATTCCTAGTATCTAAAAAAAAGTTCCATGTCTTTAACAACTGTGAATAATGCTGCAATAAACTTGAATGTATATTTTTCTGAATGAGTGTTTTCCTATTCTTAGGCTAAATATCCAAAAGTGGAATTACTGAGTCATATGCTAGTTCTATTTGAAAGTTTCTGAGGAGCCTCCATATTGTTTTCCAGGGGTAGCTGTACTAATTTACATTCTGACCAACAGCGTAGAAGCATTCCCTTTTCACCATAGCCTCACCTGTACTTGTCATTCTTTTTTTTTTTTTTTTTGGAGAGATTTTCACTGTAGGGTGCGTGCACTCGCCAGACAGACAGACAGAGACATAGAGACAGAAAGCGAGAAATCACCCCCCAGGGGGTATGGTCACGCCACAATTCCTTCTCCTCCATTCTCCTCTCGGGATCTTGGGCACGCACGCACACGCGCCCGGTACTTGTCATTCTTTTTGAAATAAAAAAAATCTATTTATTTTATGTTTACCATTCTGATTGAGGAAAGTACAATTGCAGGGAGGTCAACTGTAGCTACCAGAGAGAGTATAGGAGGGGGTGGGCAACAGGGGTTTGGAGGGAAGTCACCGGGGGAAAAATACGTAACAGATATATGAATGAAAAGTTATCTGTTGATAAAAATGTATTTGGTAATATATTTGACTTGATTATTAATGCACTGCATTCATGCTGGACAAAACCATCTTGTATACTGTAAAGATATACAGTGATTTAATGTAAATTTTAAAGGTATAAACAAAATTCAAAGTTTCAAAGAGTTAAAATTAAATGGGACAGGGGTCTAGTAGGTGGCCTGGTGGTTATGGTGCTGGACTCCCTAATCGCTAACTGCGGTTAAAGTCCCAGAACTGGTAGCTTGAAAATTATGCCAGTTACATGTGTGTGTTTGTGTGTGTGTATGCCCCCAACCCAGGAGATTTTTCACTTTTCCTCTCACTGTTTCTTTCTGTCTCTCTCTGGAATGCATGCACACCCTATGACAAAAACAAACAAAGAAAAAATATACAAAGATTTTCAAAACTAATGAAAAAAGATAAATTATTTATGAAATTATTATATCTAACAAAATTAAATCAACTAAAGATCATATACAAGTAAAAGAGGACTGCTTGTGGCTCAGATTTAAAATCTTAAATCAACCTTTAGCTTTAGCTTTCTCTTTTGTTCATAGCCATGTAGCTGATCTAGCAACAATTTTGTTAGACCAGAGGTTCTCGGCCACAGCACCAGCGATATTTTGGTCTCAGTAATTCTTTGTTAGGGGGACTGTCTTATACACTATAGGATACATCATTTCTGGCCTTTACCTACTAGATACAGTCTCATTTTTCCTCCAGTTATACCACTCTCCCTCCTCACTCGTGATAATCAAAAATGTTTCCAGACTGCCATGCAATGCACTGGTTAATCACTGTGCTCCATGTGAGAGCCAGATTCCATATGGCTGATCATGGTTTGAGTACCAGCCCCAGCAGCTTGAGTGACATTTCAGGTGCACGTGTGTGCCTGTCCAAAATCTTGATGAGAGAGAGAAAAAGAGGAGGGGTAATTGAGATGTGTTTTTATCTCATTGGGGGTGCTTTTTCTCTGGGATGAGTGCATGTGCCCTTGTCTTATTCCTGATCTTAGAGAAAAGGTTATAGCTTTTTACTGATTAATTTGATGTTAACAGTAGGCTTAGACAAACTTCGTTAATGTTAAATTAGTTAGGGGCCACCAGGTAGCATGGTGATTAAGAGGTTTGACTTCCAACATGGCTGACTGCAGTGCAAGTCCCAGACCTGGTGGCTTGCTTTCTCACTTTCTCTCCCTCTCTTTGGTGAACTCATGAGAAAATAATAAATAAAATAAATAATTCTTTTAAAAAAGTTAAATTAGTTAAAAAAAGTTAAATTAGTTCTGAGGTTTATCTTATTTATGCCTAAGATAGTACCCATTTCATGCAACATTTAAAACCAGGTTTTATTTATTTATTTATTTATTTTAAAAGTAAAAACAATGGTGTAATGGTTACATAACAGGACCACTACATAGTCAACCATGGTTCGAGTCCTGGACCCAGTGACTTAAAACCCACACCAAGTTCATGTGTGTGCTTGCCCAAGAGCCCTAGAGGAGAATGGAGGAGCAGGGACCTTGACACGGCCATACCGCCCGGGGGATGATTTCTCACTTTCTGTCTCTCTGTCTCTTGAGCAAGCACACATGCCCTATAGCAAAAATCTCTTTAAAAAAATAATAATAGGGAATAGGAGTTAGTGTAATGGCTATGTTGCTGGACTCCCATGTAGTCAACCACGGTTCAAGTCATGGACCTAGTGGCTTAAACTCATGCCGGGTGCATGTGCATGCACACCCAAGATCCTGAGAAGAGAATGGAAGAGAAAGGATTGCGGCGTGGCCATCCCCGTGGGGGATAATTTCTTACTTTCTGTCTCTCTGTATCTCTCTGTCTTTCTGGTGAGCACATGCACCCTATAGCAAAAATCTCTCTAAAAATAAATAAGTGAAATAAAAAATACAGTAAAAATAAACAAAACACTTTGTTATTCTCATATATTGAATCATATGGAAAAAAACTGTATTTTGATGAAAATGATCACATTTCTTTCTTTTTTTTTAAATTGAGAACATTGAAAAAGGATTCTAAATTCATCAAATATATCCCAATAGAAATACCACAATACTATTTGACAAAATATCTGGGCACCCTATGGCCCAGTCAAGTTGATAAATAAAATGATTATTATAATATGTATATTTATTGAATGTGACAGGTATTTTCTCAGGACTTTAAGTATATTAATATATCGTTTACGTATATTAACTTATTGACTATTCTTAATACAAGAGTTTTTATTACCTTTCATTTTTCTTTATTGGAAGTGAAGAGCAGGTAGATAATTTTCCTCACGTTGAAAAGCTGAAAAGGGTAGCATTAGGATTTGAATCTAGATTTTTGTTGATAAGACTGATATTCTTGGTCCTACCAACAGAGTCTGTATGGATTGAACAACGTGGACTGTAAATGGAGTGACTGACATTTCTTCACTTACTTCCAGACTCTTTCTTTTTCTTTTCTTTTCTCTTTTTTTTTTTTTGAGAGGTTTTTGCTATAGAGCACGTGTGCTTGCCAGAAAGGCAGAGAGACAGAAAAATCACTGCCCCCTTCCCCCCGCGAGGGGAATGGCCACGCTGCAATCCCTTCTCCTCTATTTTCCTCTCAGGATTTTGGGCATGCATGCACATGTGTCCAGCATAGCCACTGGGTCTGGAACTCGAACCATGGTGGAGTACATGGGAGTTCAGCAACATAGCCATTACTCCAACTGCTGGTCCCACTTCTGGACTCTTTCTAGAGTTAATAGACTTGCTAAAAATTAAGCTTGGACAGCAAGCATAAATTAAAATTATAACCTGAAAGTATATTCACACAAAATATATTTTTGATAAAAGAACTATGGCATAATTATGTAAGATTTTATGTTTCTTCCTATTCCTTGTAATGAAAGTAATTATAAAAACACTCATATTTCACCCAGAATTTAAAGATGATGTGATGACTAAAATAATAACAGTAATAATAATAATGATGCTGTGAATTCAAGGCAGTTACAGGAGAATTTGTGGGTCAAGCAAACACAAAACAGCCATTCCCAAGGTTAACAAGGAAAACAAAGAACTGGCAATTTGTAGAACACATTATAAGTAGACTCAATTAAAAATCAACTGGTAAAGATTCAGGATGTGAAATGTATTTGCAACACTATACATACAACGGCTAAGGGTTTGTGAGAGTTGAAAACTCCTGAGAGCGATTCTAACACTTACAATATTAACAGATACGGTGGAGCTACAAAAGTAAATCAGCAAAATGAGTAAGATATGAAATGAAAGATAGATCAGAAAAGATACATTTTATTTCAAAATGCTGTTAGTTTTTCTTTCAGTGTCTATACAAGAAAGTTAATACTGCCCTAAGAAACACAGTCTATGTTTTTTAAATTTCTGTTTATTTATTTAAAAGTACTATATTATTTACACATTGTGTTACAAATACCCCAAATTTAGGAGTTTAAACCTGCAAACATATTATCTCAAAAATCCTGCGGATCATGAGTTTGTAAGCAGCTTAGATGGGCTCATACTTGTTCAAGGTCTCCCGTGATACACTGAAGCTGTGAGTTGGGCCTGTAGTTTCATCTGAAGGTTTGAGTAGGGCTGAATCTGCTTCTAAAGGCACTTGCAAGATTTTTGTCAGAACTTAGCATGTGTGGGCTGTTGAGCTTAGGGTATCAATTTACTGCTGGCTTTTGTTCTCTCCATGAGGACCTATCTATGGGACATTGCACAACTTGATGTGATCTAAAAGGATATGTGAAAAAGTGCGTGTCTGATGCTTATAATCTGATTTCCAAAGTGATATAGTATCACTTCATAATTATCTTTTTTAAAAGGCTCATTGATACAAAGTTATATTTAAAAATAGCAGTGCTTAAAGTGTGTATTTTGGTAAATTTGGTCATACTATCACTACCATCAAAATATTAAACATATTCATAGTGTCCAAATTTTTCTTGTGTTCTTTTGTTTTTGTTTATTTATTTTCTTTAGTTTAGTTTAGTTTTGCTTTTTTTTCACGTATTCAGTGAGAATATTTAACATGCAATTTGTCCTCTTAATGTTTTTTTTCTTTTTCAGGTCTTTTGCCATAGGGTAAGTGCACTTGTAGGACAGGGACAAAAAGAGACAGTGAGAAGGAGAGGGAGAAATCACCCCCTAGGAGGCATGGCCACACTCCAATCCCTTCTCCTTTATTCTAGAGATTTTGCATATGCATGCATAAGCACCTAGCATAATTTTCAAGCTACTGGGTCTGGGACTTGAGCCATGCTTAACCATATGGAAGTCCAGCACCTTAACCCCCATAACACCTACAGGTCTCCCTATTAATATGTTTTAAAGTAAAAAATGTGATGTTAATTCTAGGGGCATTATTGTACAGTAGATCTCCAAAACTTATTTGTCTCATGTGAATGAGTGTTTATACTCACTGAGCAACAATTCTTCTATTTTTCTCCCTCAAAGACCTTGGAAACCACTATTTTAGTTTCTATTTCTATGAGTTTGACTCATAAAAGCAGAGGTACTTTAAATACCTCATAAAAGTGGACTCATGAAGTGTTTGTCCTGTGACTAGTTTATTTCACTTCACTTAATGTCCTCTTTGTTCACTCATGTTGTCACAAAAGATAGAATTTCCTTTTTTCTTAAGATTGAATAATAACTCATTGTATGAATTTTTTTTCTGCATTTTCTTTATCTATCCATCTGCTGATGGGTATTTGAGTTGTTGCCGTACCTTGACTGTTGTCAATAATTCCACAATGAAAATGAGTGTACAGAAAACTCTTCTAGATCCTGATTATAATTCTTTTGGAGCTATATGCTCTGAATGGAATTCCTAGATGATAAAGCAGTCATATTTTTAATTTTTCAGATACCAACATACAATTTTCCTTACTGTCTACCCAGTCTGTTTTCCTAACAACAGCATTTAAGGGTTCCTATTTCTTCACATGCTTGCTAACACTTACCTTTTTTCAGTAGAAATGAGTCGTTAAATGCAGTCCCACAAGGAAGAGGGTAATGTATATAAACCTAAAGACTGAAAGGTAGAAGTAATTGAAAGCCAGCTCAGAAGCTAGCTCTCAAAATCTACCCTCAGGTCCCCAATGATTCACATCTCTCCCAAATGCAAAGTACACCCTGTCTCCCAACACTACCAAAGTCTCATCTTATATATTATTAGCTCAAAGTCCAGAATCTTGTACTTTAGATTAGGTCCAAACATGAAAAAATCTCTTTAGGTGTAGTTTCTTCAGTACAACTCTTTAAACATAGTTTTTCTTCACTTGTGAAACTGAGGAGAAGAGTTATATTCTACACACACCTATAATACAGCTGTGTAACAAACAGGATATCCACTGTAGCCATTCCTATTGAAAACAAAATATTGGAAGCTCAAGCAAGTCACTGGTCCATAGAATTTCTGAAGCCCAGACAGAATAATGTTGGAAGTTGCTCAAGTGGTCTCAAGGATTGGGGGTGATTCTCCATGGCTCTGAGTTATACCTCCTGGGCTCTCTTGAATTATATATCCTTTTTCATGAAATAGGGCATATGTTTGAAGCTGAGCCATTCTCAACCTGCATCATTTCCCACAGTCATTGGAATCTGACCCTCTAATCCTGTTTCCCATTGTTAGAATCTCATTCTTTCCCACTCAGTGTCCTAACTTTAGTAAGAAAGACCCCATACATTTAAGAGTTCATTTCTATTGTATTCCACCAACCTAAAGGATTAAACTCTAGTTTTCAGAAATATTGGCTATGTTGCTGTAGGTAAGGCTTTCTCTCAAGAAAGTCAAAAAGGTTTCATGTCTTTTATGTAAGACCTTCAGCTAGAAACTTAAATTTCTAAGCTCATCATTTTCTTTTTATTAAACTCTCTGGTGTGGTTAGAAGAAACCAACCGACCAATTGCATTATTATGCTTTTCACTGAAGTATTTTATGGGAATAAATACATAATCATTTCAGTGACTTTTTTACAATTGGAATCAGAGTCATTAATGCTTCAATATCTAATCAAATCAGAGAACTCATTCCATAAGTATAGAACCAATTTTAAGAATTCATCCTTAAGATATTGTTTCTCTGGAATCAATCTCAGGGCCTATGTCTGTATCTGTCAGTAATGTCAGAGATATGGAAGCAATGAAGGTAACAGCATTCCCTCAGACCACTGTAATTACCCAATCCTGAAGGACTTCTTCGCCCACACATCATCTTTCCAAATCACATCAGCTGTGTAAGGAACTTTATGTCATTTCTGTAAGTACAAATGTTCAATTCTGACTTTCTCTTCTCTTATAGTCAGTCAATAAGTATCATTTAGATAGTAGTGTTCATTGATCTAGGATGCCCAGATCCACATGACAAGTTTCCATAACTTTGAGCTTTAGGGAGAGACAGATTGAGTTTCTGTCCCCAAAGACCTCTAGATTTTTAATTTTTTTTTCATATACATAGCACCATTTTCTTCAGATCCTTGAATATTAATACCAAGACATAATACAATTTTGTTATGTGGAGATAATTTTTTTGCACGAATTATTTATTTAAGTATGTGTAAACTAAGATGAGTTCCTTAAATTCTCTAAAAAGCAAAGATCTGACTAACTGAACTTCTCTTTCTCCATACAAAAAGAAGTGGCTAGAAGCTTCTCCCAATGAGATAGGACAAAGGGTTGCATCATATTGATATTTAGTGACAGGGTATAAAAAGATTCCTGATTCACTGGTTTTTATATTATCAAGCCTCTCCTTGTTTATGAACAGTTTATATATGATAACTTTGTTGTCATTACTATTGTTCTATAAACTGATATTAGAGGGTCGTCAGAGAATGTGGTGGTTAAGGCACTGGACTCTCACATGGCTTACTGTGGCCCTGGTGACTTGAAAATTAGGTCTGGTGCATATGCATGCATGCACAAAATTACGAGAGGAAAATAGGGGAAAAGAGATTGCAATGTGGCCATTCTCCCTGGTGGGTGATTTCTCACTTTGCCTCTGTCTCTCTCCTCCAAGCACATGTACCCAATGGCAAAAAAAAAAACAAACAAAAAACAAACAAAAAAAAATGAACAACAACAAATAAAAACAAAATAAAAACAAGACAAAACTGGTATCAGAACCTCAATCTAGATTAGTTATCATCCTAAATATTTGTTTTTAGATTTTTTATTATTAGTAAAAACTGCCAATTTCATAAAACTTGAATAAATATCTCTTTCAGATAATAGTATACATTGAATCGGGTAGAACACTAATGTCTGGAGTAGCTAAAAGAAAATACAGAGGCTTGCTTTCAAAAATATTACTCAATCTGATTTTCAGGGAAACCTGTAGGACCCTCTGAGGATCACCATACTTGTTAATTGCATATGTGTGTATAATTTGCACTTATGCATGTATGTGTCATATTTAATTATTTGTGTGTATGTAAATGTATATCCATTTAAATAAGCATGTGTATGTATTTCTTCTGGAGTATTAGTTAATATATTTTTAACATTCTCAAAAGCATCTGCAAACCCGCAAAATGATTTAAAACCACTGAGAATCATCTTGCTTGACTTTGTTACAACTACAAATAGACAATGGAAATTTTTGAATGTTAATTAGATTACATGAGCACTAAATTATAAATGGGTGGTAGCAATAAATTGGAGTATTGAAAACAGACTGGGAAACAATAAGGAATCTGAAATTGTGAAACACAATTGATAAGGAGCACAATGGAGAGACAGGACCATAGATGTGTGGCCTGGTCCACACTCCTCTGGGAGAAAAGCAAAGGTTTATGGCTTTATGTTTTAATTGATTTCTTTCCATCTAAAATAAAATATAAGCTCAAATGTAAAGAAATCGGAAACAAGTTTCATTAGAATAAAGGAGAATTATTAGTATATGAACACATTTTTAAAATCACTGGATAGAGTGAAAAAGAGTAGTGTAGGAGTCTTAGAGGAGTTAAGTTATTATCTGCTTAGTAATTTTTATGTCATCACATGTGAAAAAATAATTTAAACAGATGATGGATTGTGTTGAGCTCCAATTTAGCCCTTAGTTATAGTTATGGGCAAAATTCACTCTCAGGCAGTGGAGGCGTGGATGCAGGCCACTGAGCTGCATGATTAGATCTTGATATATAAGACAGTGGGTTGTCTTTTGGAAGTAGAGTCTAAAAACAAAAGCAAATATTGTGCATCAATATTTTGTTTTCTTTCTATTTTAAACCAATATATTCAGTTATCAGGAAGAAAAGGGTGTTTATCTCTTTATTATTTGTATATTCCCATCCAAAAATTAGAGTCATGCTTGTCCTTCTTGACTCACAGAATTTCCCTGTTATTCTTCCCAATTTTGAATTTATTTTTAGAGGGCTTAAAATTCAAGTTGAAATATCAGCTAGTGTACACACTAACTACATATCAGGGCTAGCAACAGCACAGTTTAAACTTTTAATATTTTATTAGTGTTTCTTTCTGCATAGTATACATTTAATATCATCAAAAAATCAGAGGCTAGTTTTTCAAATATATGTCCATATATTTTTGTTCTGTTTTATTATTAAAATGTAATGTGCAATGAAATCAACAGATTTTAATTGTACACTTGATGAACTGTGTCGCATTTACATCTTCTCAGAAATTTACTATTTTTTTCCTTTTCATACAATCCCATTACACCACCCCAAAACAGGCATTGTTCAGACAGCATCATGGCTTAGTTTCACTGTTTATAGAAATTTGTGTGAATGCAGTTACATCGCAGGTGTGTTATTTTATCTGGATTCCTATACATTATACACTGTTCTTCAGATTTACCCAAATCATTACATGAATCAGTATTTCATTTATTTTTATATTGGACAAATATGTCATTATATACATATAGCTCAGATATTTTATCCACTCCCCTATTAGTAGATATTAGAATTTTTTTTGGATATTTTTTCACAGAAATTGTGTATTGTTTATTAAAAAAAAGCTATGCATGAAATTCTTTTAAAAAATTTATTGTAATTTCTGACTTACATAAAATCATACATCTTTGTAGGGTACAGTATGGTTTTGTAAAGTAGGTATCTGGTGTGTGGTAAACAAATTGAAAATATAAACATATTCACCAACTGCAACACCTAATATTTCATTACACTGTGCACATTCGAAACTTACTCTACTGGTTATTTTGGAAGTATACTTTACATTGTCAATGATTTTCTTTACTGTGAAATATAGTTCTAAAGAAAAACACAGTGACTAACAAGCAACAACAAAACATCTCAAAAATTAAAGTGCACAAATAAATAAGCTCTTGAACAAGCAAAAACAAAGACAAACTCAGATGTTTTAAAACAAAGACATGGTACAATCAATTATTTGGTGATTTATAGGCTTTACAAAGTTCTTGATTTCGGTCTTCTTTAAATTCATTCCAAGGACCAGCAGATGGTGAAATGACTACGTCTCTGGACTCCCATGTAGTTGATCATGGTTCAAGACTCAGACCCAATGACTTAAACTCACGCTGGGCACATATGAATGCATGCCCAAGATCTTCAGAGGAGAATGGAGAAGAGGGGATTGTGGTATGGCCATCCCCCCCAGGGAGTGACTACTCTCTTTCTTTGTCTTTCTGGCGAGTACATGTGCCCTATAGTAATAACCTCTCCAATAAATAAAAAAATAAAAATTCATTCCAATGAAAGAGTTACTTGTAACATTTTGGACTTTTTCCTCTGCTATCTAGTTTTTTTAATTTTTTTTTTTTTTTTTAGGTTTTTGCCATAAGTCATGTTCTATAAGCTGAGAGATACAGAGAGACACAGTGAGAGTGAAAGTGAGAAATCAGCCACACCAGGGATGGCCACACCACAATTTCTTCTCCTCTATTCTTCTCTGGGATCTTGAAGATACACACATGTGTCTGGTGTGATTTTTAAGGGGCCAGGTCCAGATCTTGAACCGTGGTTGGCCATGTGGGAATCCAGTGTACTAACCACCATGCTATCTGCTGGCCCTCTGTTATATAGTTTTAAAATGAATTTTACTGAGGTATAGTGCACATAAACAAAAATGTGCATATTTTAAGAATATGATTTGATAAATTTTAACAAATTTATCCTCCTTTGGAACCATAATCTTAACAAAAATAAAAATTACTTCTGTAACTATTGGAAGTGCCTCCTGATCCTTTGCATGCAATGTCCTGGCTTCTGGGTAACCAGTGACCTGATTTAACACCATAGCTTTGATTTTCCTATTTGGGAACTACATATAAATTAATTCATAAAATATTTTCCATCTGAATTTTTTCACTCAAAAATATATATTTAAAAAATTTTATCCAGGGACCACCAGATGGTATAATGGTTACATCACTAGACTCCCACATAGTTGACTGTGTTTCAAGTCCTGGACCCGGTGACTTAAACACATGCTAGGCACATGTGTATGCCTGCCCAAGATTCCAAGAGGAGAATGGAGGAGAAGGGATTGCAGCATGGCCATCTCCCCTGGTGGCGGGGGGAGGGGGTGATTTCTCGCTTTTCTGTCTCTCTGTTTTTCTCTGTCTTTCCAGTGAGCACATGCACCCTATAGCAAAAACCTCTCTCTCAAAAAATATATATATCCATGTTAATTTTCTGATTCTTTTAGGTTGTTGTATGAAGAAATAGTTTATATCATTTATTACTGAGTAGAATTACAATGTAGAATATGTCAATACTTTTATATTCAATGAGCATTTGTCTTCTTTTCAGCTTGTAACTATTATGAATAACAAACCTGCTATGAATATTATTTTACAATTATTTTTGTGACCATATACATTCATTCCTCTTAGGTATATTCCTATTAGTGCCATTGCAGAGTGATAGCATAAGTAATATTTTAACCTTATGACAATTTTTAAAAGCAGTTGTATCATTTAATACTCTCACCTGGAATATATAAGCCACAGCTGCCCCACTCATGGCAGCACTTAGACTCAGTCTGTTTTATCTCAGCTATTATTTTAGTGGGTATGAAGTGGAATCTCTGCGGTTTTACTTACACCTCCTTCATACTAATGACACTTAGCATATACTTACAAGTTGCCATGTATTTTTCTAGTGGTATATTTGTACTTTACACTAAGAAGACCGTTATAAAGTAGGTACTGAGGAGATGGATGGTGGTGCAGTGGTACAACTGTGCTCTGTGAGGCAGATCCACATGAGAAAGTTCCAGGATCAATCACAATCAGACATCCTCCCTGAGTATGCTGCGCCTATGTGTGCCACAATCCAGGGCTGAATGAGGCTACGGGTGGATCAGGATTCAGGGCCCAATTGGGAATGCTATCTCTCTAGGTTCCTCTTTGTCTCTCTGACTCATAGACAAAATGATAAACTTAAAAAACAAAACAAAACAAAACGAAAAAACAGGTACTGAAAGGAGTGCTGATCATAGAAAGCTACGTCATTTTTAAACTCTCCATAAAATTGTATTATCAGTTGTAACTCTTCCAAAATCCTCCTTCACTATCAAACTTAGGGCCATTTTCAAGGCACAGCATAATGTTTATTTCAATTCTGACAAATTTTCTAAACACTGAACATATTGAAAACTGTGCTAGTACTTTTAGATTTTCATCTTCGTCACTAATGACGTTTTTGTCTATTGTCCCTGTAAGTTCATCTACCTATAATTCCTGTGAATTTATCATATGATTTTTGCATTGCATGGTCATTTATAGAAACAAATGTCTTGTAGCACTGATTCATTTTATTCTTGATGCTTTTAAAATATTCTTCTTTTTGCTTTCAGCAGCTTCATTATGATGATCTATTTGTTGCTCCTAGTTCAATAGAATATATACATCGATGACTTTTATTAGAATTAAAATTCTTACTGATAAATTTTCAAGCTTTTTTTCTAAGCTTTGTTGTCTGGTTTTAAAGATTTGTGTCCTGTCTTGAGCTGTCGATAGGTTCATGTATCAACTACTTAAAGAGAACCCTAACTTGTTTCCTGGCTTTAAGTTTTAAGCAAAGTTCTTTAGCATTTCTTTGATTTATTAAAGTGAAAACTGCTTTTCTTGAAATTATCAGCTGAACTTGCTATTGAAAGTAGTTCGATTATTTAAGAAATTGTGTGATCAATATAATGTGGGGGGGGAAAGGAATGGAAGACAACTGTAGACACCAGAGATAGTGTGAGAAGAGGGTGGGAAAGGGCAGAGGGTCAGAAATAGGGGCAAAAAAAAAAGTATATATATAAGAAACTAGAAATTAGAAATGGAAAATTATTGATGATAACATGCATGATTAAGCTACTATGCAGTATATTCTCTATGGGAAATCACATTTTGTATACTGTGACTATGCTTAGGGAAGGAATGTAAATTAATTTTAAAAATGTTTCAGGGAGAAAAAAACACAAAAACTGTTTTTCTTGAAATAAAAAAGAAATGCATTAAAAATACCTATTTGATGACTGCAGTAAGCTGTATAGCCCCAGCTAGGTGCTACTTTATAGTATGTTCATTCTATTCACTGAGGCTTATGCCTAAAGTCAGACTCGTGTTCATGGATATGTATGTATCAGTTGTGCTTGCTACTGAAAATATTTATATTAATTAAGATCTTTAGTGAATCAATAAAATGTGGTGAGGAAAGGCATAGAAAGCAACCATGGATACCAGAGACAGTGTGAGAGGAGGGCGGGAGATAGGGAATGAAGGATGGGAAGAAAAGCAAAATATACAGGAAGCAAGAAATGGAAAATTATTTGTTGACGATCACACACATATTGCTGTGCTTGATTGAGCCAATATACAGTGTATTCTGGATGGAAAATCTTATTTTGTATGCTATAATGATATAGTAAATGAATGTAAATAAATAAATGTAAATTTTTTTAAAAAAGCCAAAAAAAGTTTGTTAAATGTTCCTTTTTTTCCCCCCTTGAGGTTCTTCCTCCCACCCACAAATGTCCACCCCTTCCTATAGAGTCTGTGGTATCTAGTCTTGTAGTTTCTGCTATTGTATTTTCTAGTCTTTCCGTTTCTACAATAAAGTGCAGGCATTCTATATGTATATATTGAGCAGAGACATACGAAGTCTCTTTCATAGTCTAACTTGCTTCACTCAGCATTTAATCTATATTTTCAAGTAAGGATTGTGCTGACCTAAATATGTATGTTGATTAAATGTTAGATTACTAAATATAAGACAAATGATGATATGTGAATCAGTGCTTTAGTTCATATATGGCTTTTACTTATGCCTATAGTTCTTGAAAACCTTATATATTTATTTATTTATTATTTGATAATGAGTTTTAAGCCTTTTCCATTTTGTAGAGAAAATTAAAACAAACAAACAAACCAAAAAACTAGGATAACTAGGATGGCAGGGGGGAAAAAAAGAAGAAAAAACATGTCATAAAGGGCAGATTCAATAGAAAATAATGACACTGAATGTTGAAGGAATGTCACATTTATTAGGACATCCTTCATGCTCTCCTTTTCTGTGCCAGTCATGAAAACTTTTAAAATTTCTTTCAGTGTCTCATATTTTCTCCCCAGAGGGCCTAGATTGTTTTGTCTACCTAAAGCATTTTCATCATGCCATCGATCCTGTTCTTCACTTCTCAACTCCATATCACATCCATTAGAAAATCTGTGCTGAAGGGTCATCTGTTTTAAGCATGGATTCTTCTTAGACCTTTCTTAAAATGACAACTACCATCTTTATACTTTTCTCCTTTGTGTAATTGGTTATCTATTGACCACACTAGACTCTAAAATCCATGAATAAATGAACCATGTCTTATTTTACACAGCATTATGGTCTCAATACCTTAGAATAGTGTACATAGTCAACAAAAAGACTGAATTAGTAGGACAAAATGAACATCCCTAAATGGATACAAGTGTCTATGTAAGTGCATGATATTGAAGACTTTTTAAGGCTTTGACTGAAGTGTTGTCTGTAAAGACAAATGAATGTCTCAACTTGGAAATATGTTTCCTCTAATTGTTGCATATAGTGAGATTGTGTTAGAAGAAGCTATCAATATTTCAATGAATGCCTGTGAGTATGTATAACCTTCCTTTAATAAATATCCTTAGGACTAGCAGATGGCATAGTGGTTACATCGCTGGACTCCCACATGGCCAACTGTAGTTCGAGTCCCAGATCCAGGGGCTTGAATCTCATGCCAGATATGTGTGCATGCATGTCCGAAATTCCAAGAGGGGAATGGAAGGGAAAGGATTGTGGCATGGTTAACTCCCTCTAGGGAGGGTGATTTCTAGCTTTCTGTCTTTGTCTGTCTCTTACGCAAGTGCATGTGCCCTATAGTAAAAATCTCTCAAAAATAAAATATAAAATAAAATAAATACCCTCAACTCTCTGATACCTAGGTACTCGAAGAATGCTTGTGGTTGATAGTGGCTATATGAACTAGGACTAAAAAGTATCTAGATCACTGAGAAACTTAGGGAACAGTATGTGAGTGTGGAGGGGGCTCAAAAATATTGTAAAAGGTTTATTTTTTATTTGAGACAAAAGCATTGTAGGTACCTTGGTAGTATTTTCTTAGCACTTACAGAAAAAGTCACTGTTTTCAAGGGTAGGTTATAGACTTGGGACAACTAACAGGAAAATTTTTCTACCAAGAATGGGACATTGTTTGTGAAGGATTAGCATAAACCAGAAGATCAGAAGGCAAAATTGTGAAAACAACAGGGCCTAGGAGATCTTTGCCAGGTATCTTTGTTATAACATGTCTTATTTTAATCTGGTATTAGTTTCAGAGATTGTTCTACTTTGTAATTTTTCCTCTTTAGATTAAAAAAAAGCTTTTTATTTTTACTTTTTTATTTTACTTTTTTATATAAATTCAATCATATTATTTATTTTACAAAGTGAACATTTCAGTATGTGTGTGAACATTTCTCCCCAGTCCAGTTGATCAGAGTATCTTCCACCAATAACACCACATCTCCCCATCCCGTCAATGCTCTCTCTCCGTATCCCTCTTCCAAATGTCCTTCCTTAGGTCCCTCTTCTCCACACACTCCACTTCTGGCACTAACCCCCATCTCTTGTGTTTGTACAATCTTAGGTCAATCAGTTTCAGTTATAGAGTGTGGACACTCGGTATATATTAAGTGGGGACCCACAGTGTCTCTCCTTCATAACCTGGCTTGCTTCACTCAGCAGTACATCTTCCATATTCTTCCACTTTTTGTCAAAAGCCAGGGATTTTTTTTTTTTTTCGCTGAATAGTATTCCATAGAGTATATGTGCCACAGTTTTTCAATCCATTCATCCATACGGGGACATTTGGGTTGGTTCCATGTCTAAGCAATTGTGAATAATGCAGCAATAAACATCGATGTGGAAGCACTTTTCCTATTAAAAATTCTTCTGTCCTTTGGGTAGATACTGAGGAGTGGCTTTTGCAATGAGAAAAAGAAATGGTGACTGCTGCTTCTCCTCCCAGATATCTTTGCTCATGAAGGTATGACATTCTGTAGACCGCATATCTTATAAAAACAAACAAACAAACAAACAAACAAACAAAAAAACCAGAAGTTTTTTTTTCTCACTGTTTTTAAGGCTCAGAAATCCAAGATCAAAGAATCAGAAGGTTCCATGTATGGTGAGGACTTTCATCATAGGTAACTTTTTCACTCCAACATCATGTGAGGAAAGGGCTTCGGGGTTTCTCTCTTAGCCGCTTATGTAAGAACACTAGTCCTACTCTTGAGGGCTTTGCCTCCATGACCGAATCACCTTACAAAGGCCTCATCTTTTAATAAATCTTATGATACAGCATATAAACATAAAACATAATTAATATTAATAAGATTTTGTAATTCCTCTCCATTCCTCCCATTCATGGTACTTCCTTTATCACTCTTTTCATTCTTCCATGCCTCTCTCTCTCCTCTTTATAATCTACTCAAAGGCTATTGATATGCAAATATTACACATTTGCTAATTTGTCAGTAGAGGAAAAGAGAGAATTTACCTACCTCAAGCTCTGTTATATATTGATAGTTCTATAAACAAGAACATAAATATTTAAACATATAATGCTTAAGAAATGTGAAAAGAGGAAAACAGACTAATTCTACCATATATTTCACAGTAGTAGCATTTTTGAGAGTTGGTATTGCTTATTTATAACCTTAATTTTTATTAGTTTTTATGTTTCTTTGCCACTTAAACACAGGGATTGAATGCAAACTTGAGTAGAATAATGCATGTAATAAAAGTTAAATTTTTCTATATCCTATAATTATAATTCTCATCTTCAAATATATTCCTTTTTACATTATCCTAGAGGATAAGTATTTATTGTACAGAGAAATGTAGAGAAGACAATATGTAGCTTTCAGCTAAGTAATTTCAATAAACTGAAGATTTCCAATATGCTTATTAACAGCAAATTCCTAATTTTAAAATTCAAATTGCAGTACAGTTTGGAAAATTTGGGGAAAAGTAAATACATAATTTCTCAAAATTAACATGTATTTTGAAACATAAAAAATTGAGATATGAATGATTAGAATATTAAAACTGTGCACCAGTATTTCTCTTTCCAGATTCAATTTTTTGCTATACAAAATAAGGTATAGAATCTATTGTAATTGTTTGCTTCATAAAGTACTATCTGTGCTGTAACTTATGCAACTTACACAAATATATGTATATATTTGCTATAGGGCACATGTGCTTGCCAGACAGAGAGAGACAGAGAAATAGAAAGTGAGAACTCACTCCCCAGGGGGGATAGCCACAATAGCCACACCACAATCCTTTCTCCTCCATCCTCCTCTTGGGATCTTGGGCACGCATGCATACACGCCCAGCATTTTTAAATCACTGGGTCCAGGACTCGAACCAAGGTTGGCTACATGGGAGTTCAGCGACATAGCCATTATGCTAACGGCTGGTCCTGCAACAGTTAATATTAAAGCACTGAAATAGAGATCAGAAATCCTTTAGCCTAGTCTTAGTTCAGATAATTTTAGCTTAACTTTGAACACATCAATTATCTAAGATTTATCTATCTTACCTATAAAATGTGAAAATAATAAATAAAATACAAGTTTTTTTGAGAGACATTTTTCACTACAGGGTGCGTGCACTCTTCTGAGAGACAGAGAGACAAGAAAGTGAGAAATCGCCCCCCCCCCCAGAGGGGGTGACCATACCTCAGTCCCTTCTCTTTCAGTCTTCTCTTGGGATTTTGAGCATGCACGCACACATACCTAGTGTGAATTTTAAGCTGACAGGTCAGGGACTTGAACTGTGGTCAACTCTGTGGGAGTCCAGCAAGGTAACCGTTATGCAAATAACAAAACTTCCTAGAAATTAAATTATTTAGACACAAGAACTTTTTTTTTGGAGAGGTTTTTGCTATAGGGCGTGTGTGCTCGCAGAGAGACAGAGAGAGACATAGAGACAGAAAGCGAGAAATCACCCCCTAGAGGGGATGGTCACGCAGCAATCCCTTCTCCTCCATTCTCCTCTTGGGATCTTGGGCATGCATGCACACGCACCCGGCATGAGTTTTAAGCCACCAGGTCTGGGACACGAACCAGTGGTCGACTACGTGGGAGTCCAGCGACATAGTCATTACGCTAACTGCTGGTTCCCGACACAAGAACTTTTCAAAGCATCAAGCAATGCAAAATTTCTTTTTTCGCCCAATTGTCCAGTTCTTTGAACTTACCAGTAATCTAACCAGCAATACTGTCTCTTTAAGTATGAAACAAAAATGCGATGTGTGATTCTTTCTTTGTATCTCTTTTTATATGCACTAACCATTAGCATGTGATCATCAGGTGCCAATTCTCTATATTAGGCACTATGAGACCTGATATGTATACGTTACCATTATTCCTATCCAATAATAACAACCATATGAGTCAAAAGGGTAGAAGACATATGTATTTTGATATTTTATTTATTTATTTTTTATTCTTTCCCGGTGGCTTAAATATATTTATGTATTGCATAATGGATGACTAAAGTACAGGTTAGTTGATTGAAATAGACTGCGATATTGCAAAAGAGGGGAAATCTTTTTCATTGTTTTGAGAATTGAGGTTATGTTCCTACCTGACTTCATTTTTACCAATATCTTGATATTTTACTTACATTCTAGATTTCTGATCCTTCATTTGAAAAATAAAGGGCTTAACTGACAAATTCTACTAGTGTAGTTTTATACCTTACATGTTTAAATCTTTTAGAAATGGCAGTAAAATGATTCAGATGAATGCCTTCTAAATTCTGTTTTACTCCATCAGAAATGTGGTTATACCATTTTCTGTAAACATGAAATTCTAAAGCTACCATGGTAGCTTTCCAGAAGTCCACAGTCATTTACTGGCAGTGCTAAATTTATACCTATTATTTTTCTAAGTTATCCTGACTTTAAACTTCTTTCTACAAATCCCTTTCTTTCTCCAATTTGCGTGATATTCATGTGATTTACCTCAGTTTATTTTATTTTCCAGCTGGATGTGTCCAGTATATTTTCATGAGGGGTGTGCTTTTTGAGCTTTTGGATAGCAAGTACAACATTGGCTCTGAGTACCTGTGGACTCTTTTTTTCTTTTTTTTTTTTTCACTCCTATATAAAAGCGTTGTTTCCCTAACATGAATTTCCCATTCCCTTAAATACAAACAATAAATTCATCTATTCTCCTCACCCTGTTGGGTTGGACACATAAATTGTTAAAGACTTAATGCCAGTAAATATGGACTGTCTCAAGGCTGAAAGAGCCTTTTTCTGCATTACCAGCAGCTCAGGGAAGTAGGTCAAGAAAAAAACAAAAACAAAAACAAACAAACAAAATAAAAAACCTTATCCACCCCTTTATTGTTGCACTTCATCTTTCACTGTTTCTGGACCCTTGTTTATGTCAAGTAAGAGCTGGCACATACCTGGTCTCCCCATTAACTCCAATGTGGTTCATATGGAGTATTTGGGACACATCGTTGTACTCAGATGAAGGCACTATCTGAGTCTACATTTTTTTTTTTCACTTTCCATCCTCACATTTTTCCTCCTTCATCACATCACCTCCTGGTGAGTCCTCAAACAGTTTATATTCTGGCTACTGTATACAGGGAGATTGTATGGTTTCTAACTCATTTCCTTATTTATATCAAGTATAGACAAAATACTTAGGGCTTTCCAACTTTTGCTGTGTTTCGTTTTGTAAAAATGATTTAAAAGGCAGAGAGATTAAATCTCAAGATAAAAACATTTTTCTTTAAATGTTAAAATAAATTTCTTTTTAAAAGTTAAGTAAAGAAAGACAATATACTTCAAGCCTCTAATATTATTTCCTCTCTAAACTTGTGGCTTTCTTTCTTTCTGTATCATACTTATGCCCCGGGCATCTTTGATTCTTAGCAGGAACTCTGGTCTCTCAAATTACTATTAGAGATTTTAGTCTTAATTTCTAATTTTCTGGCTGGAGGCACAGACCATGAACAAATACACAATATGTTAGTGGTGACAAATGTTAAATGCTGCCTTCCCAAAACAACACAGAAATTTGTTAGTAAGACAAAAGTTTAAATACATTACTTTCTATGATGAAGAAGAGCACTAACTTGATAAAGTCTCAGTAGCATATAAAACAGAGGGCCCAAAGCTGTGATATTTATAATCTGTAATACTGTAGTTTAATTTGAACTGGATAAAGATCCTAATGTAATAGTTTAGTATTGGTGAACACAGCAAAATGAGAATTTTGAGGAAAGGATTTTGAAGAAGCTTGGTGAGAAACAATAATTTGATATGGACTGAAAATCTCTTTTTTAATGTGGTATTGTAATAAATGTAAAACATACATTTAATTTTTGTTCAGTATTTTTTATTTCATTTTCTTTTATCTGTTCAATCACATAATTTAGTTTACAAAGTGAATATTCCAACTTGTGAACATTTCTCCCTTGTCTAGTTGATAAAACTATAAAATTATCTTCAACAGATGATACCACATTTCTTTGTCCCATTAATACTCTGCATCTTTATATTCCTTTTAAGTGTCATTCCTCAGACTCTGAAAATCTTTTATGATTTTGTGTGATGGTTAGTGACATAGGTCTTTGGATGAGTTCCATAAATGAATAACAAAATAAAATAAAATAAAATAAAACTTGGAACTCTCTTCTCTTTCTAGGCTAGAATTTCCCGGAAAATGCAACAAAATTATGCGAAAGCCATGACTACATTCTGATCACTTTGTTCCGTTGATGAAGAAAGTGGAAAACTCAAAGTTATATTGATGTAGACGATAAAATGTGGAAAGGTACTATGAGTGGTTTCAATAGTCGTAAGTCTTAAGAAAACTTAGGGAATTGTGCTAGTGGTGAGAAGTATGTGCTGCCATTTTAAACAGGGTGTGAGAGAGCTCACTTTGAAAATACAAGTGAAACACAAGGGAAAGTGATGCTGCTCTGTAGTGAATTACTTTCACAAATCTGCTAAGGCAATCTATGATTGTTACAGTGCTGTCGGATGACTGTGAAGCCACACGGATGCTTCAGTCAGAATTATATGAAGTCTCTACCTTTGCCATGTCTTTTAAAACCAGTTTATTTATTTATTTATTAGAGAAATTTTTGCTATAAGGCATATGTGCTCACCAGAGAACCAGAGACAGAAAGCGAGTAATCACACCCCTCCCCTGCCCCTGTGGGGGATGTCCATGCCCCAGTCCTTTCTCTTGCATTCTCATCTTGGAATCTTGGGCACACACCCAAGGGTACCCAATGAGTTTCAAGCCTGCAGATTTGGAACTCGTAGTCGACAAAGTGGAAGTCCAGGGATGTAATCATTGCAAAATCTGCTGGTCCCAGAAACTGTTTTACTTTAAATATCAGACAGTGAATGGCTATCCATAAACTTGATAAGTGCCTTCATTTTCTTTTGGTTTGGCTATAATTTCAGCATTACCATCTAGTTTATTTAAAAAGAAAAAAGAAAGCAGTTATTACTTTGGCAAAAAGCTCACTTTTTTAAAGTTCCAAAAATGTGGTGTTATTAAGTTCACTTTTTTTCATTCAATGAATATTGTCCACACCAACTTTGGAATAAGTTTATGTTTGTTTATTTTTTTCTCCTCCATTTTTGGACTAGTTATAGGAACACGTTTCTTTAATAAAGTTTCTTATTTTGAAGTAGAAAAACTCTAAATATTCATTTTATATTTTATAATTGAACAGGAAGGAAATATGATGGACATCTCCATGCCTAATAGGAGTTATATTAATAAAAAAACGTAGAATATAATTGTTATCTAATTTTACTATAGTACAACTTCTCTTGTTTTTTTTTTTTTTTTTTTTTCTTCCTTTTTTGGAGAGGTTTTTTGCGATAGGGCACGTGCACTCACCAGAAAGACAGAGAAAGAAAGTGAGAAATCACCCACCAGGGGGATAGCCACGCTACAATCCCTTCTCCTCCATTTTCCTCTTGGGATCTTGGGCACTCACACACATGCACCCGGCGTGAGTTTAAACCACTGGGTCCGGAACTCGAACCATGGTCGACTACATGGGAGTTCAGCAACATAGTCATTATGCCAACTGCTGGGCCCAACTTCTCTTGTTTTTTTGAAGAACGACTTCAGTATTGTCTCAGAATGTGATTCTCAGGGCCTGGGAGTAATTCTTAGAGGTCAAGAAATTCAATATTTTCTATACTACAGACTAAAATACAATAAAAACTGAAGAAAGCGCAATCTACATGGAAGTACATTAAACTAGTAGCTTACCATAAGAGATGGCTCATCAATTTAATTAACATTGGGGTAAGAAGGGTCAATCACATGTTGAATATTAAACATTATACATTTATAGCGGTGACTTGTTTTCTATCTTAAGTTTATAAATCTCCTGATAACTTTTTAAATTATTTATTTATTTATTTTAATTTAATTTAATATATTATTATTTATTATTATAAGTTTGCTATAGGGCATGTGTACTCACCAGAGACAGAACGAGAGTGAGAAAGTGAGAAAGCAAGTAGCCAGGTCCAGGATTTGAATTTTCAATCCTGGTTAGCCAGATGGGAGGTCAATGCCTTAACCACCTTGCCAACTGCTGGCCCCATCCCCTGATAAATTTCGATAAAGTTTTTATGAAATCAGATCCCAAATGTAATTTAAATCTTTCAGGTTATGCTTTGCACCAAAAATTATCTTTAAGATGCCGCTGTAAAATCACAAATTTTACTCATTCATTATATGAAAAAGAAAAAAAAGGTGTCAAAATTGGTTCATTTGATAGCTTATTATAAGTTGCATAAGAAGTTCCAAATCAGAAGAGATGGTAATTTTTCTCAAGGTTAAATTTGTAAAGGTAAACTGTTTTTAATAAAAAGAGTTCACAAATTGTGTGCGATATAAGAAATTCTGAAAAATTTGTCAGAACCTTAGCTAACCATGATATGTTTCTATTAACAGGATTCTTAGTAGCTGTATGAACTCAGACATCAATACTGTTTCATTTACTGTTAGTCATTATTTCAGTTATTTTTTAAGATGTTAACTTGGATGCTATTTTATGTCTTTCATTTGAAAAGGAATTATTTATTCTAGTTAGCTTTACTTATTTATTTATTTTTTAATCTGATGAGAGAGAGAGAGAGAGGAGAGAGAGAGAAAGTCGCCAGGTCCAGGATTCAAACCGTAGTCAGTCAAGTGGGAGTCCAGCACCCTCAACACCTCCTGCTGGCCCCCTTTCATATAAATTTTATATCTTCTAAGTCAGTGTTTCAGTTGGTGGTTCATGTCACTTATCCATTCTGTTTTATTAATATGTGGATTGAGGACTTACTATAGACTTACTGAATCTTATTAGCTGATATTCTTGATATATTATTGGTGTATTCTAAATCTACATGATGTATGCAAACATATATATTTGTACCATATCACGTTTCAGGATAATTATATATCTACAGGGATTTTTTTTTTCTTCTGTATTATACGTACGTGTATGGGAACAGCAGTTAGTGTAATGGCTATGTTACTGAACTCCCATGTTCTCGACGACGGTTCAAGTCCAGGACCCGGTGGCTTAAACTCTAGCCAGGGGTGTGTGTGTGTGTGTGTGTGTGTGTGTGCCCAAGATCCTGAGAGGATCATGGAGGAGAAGGGATTGCAGTGTGGCCATCCCCCCTGGGGGGGTGATTTCTTGCTTTCTGTCTCTCTGTCTCTTTCTGTCTTTCTGGTGAGTGCATGTGCCCTATAGCAAAAAGAAAGAAAGAAAGAAAGAAACAAACAAACAAAAAACCTCGCTAACAACAACAACAAAAGGAATAGTACGTGTACTAGAATCTGCAATATGATTTAGATTATATTTAGATCATGTTTACAATATCCACAAAAACAATGTGTTTTGCATAGCACATTTACTTTAATACTCTTCAGAAATATGTAATAATGGCTAGTGACTACAGGCTTTACTAGGTTGACACAAGAGATTACAGCTATATATTTCTAAAATGATTAAGAAAGGTATTCATATTTAGCATAATTAGAAGAATTTGCTTTTACATTTTTAAAAAGCCTTTTGCTATAGGACGTGTGTGGTCATTGGAGAGAGAGAAAGAGAGGAAAACTGAGATATCACCCCTAGGGAGGAAGGATACTCCACAATCTCTGCTCCTTCTTTCTCCTCTCAGGATATTGGGCTTACATATATATGTACCCAGTGATTCTCAAGCCACCAGATCTAGGACTCAAACTGTAGTTGACCAGGTGGGAACCCAGCACCTTAACCACTACCGCACCTGCTGGCCCCTACATGATTGACTTTTCATTTGAAATTTTATAGCACTTTGTCCTTGTATTTGTACTGTGAAAACAAATACTATAAATATTTTAACTGATTTTCTTTTTTATGTTAAAAACAAATTGAAGTGGTCAGACCGTGACAAAGCAATAAAATATTGTACAGTTCTCTGGAAGGCAATCCTACATAGGAAGGTTCCCGGCTCATGTCTGGAAATGTCTTCCCTTCACTGGGCATACGTCCATTAAGTGCATGCAGGCTAGGGGTGGGTCACAGCGTGGAAAACAGGTTAGGGATGTTCTTTCTCTCTTTCTCCTTTCTAGCTCATGAAAGTAGAAAATAAAAATTTTAAAAATTAAATGAAAAAGTATGATGCTTATAATATGGTACCAATGATGAGTAGGGTTGTTGGTTGTTTTGTTTGTTTGTTTGTTTTTCTGTACTCAAAATATTCGGCCTAACAATGCAGGACAACCTGTACAAATCCATGAACTGAAGTAAAGATTATTTGGACAATTAGGATTATAAGTTTTTAAATTTTGTTCTACAGATAAAAGTATATTACCTTTCAAAAGTGAATAATAGTTTGTATGAGGCAAAATTGCACAGATTTTAAGATTTAGAATGGATTTAGCAATTTATCACGGAAAAAAAAATAAACTCAATTTATGAGGAAAATCCTATAATTTCCATTTATGATTCATTTTGAAAACATTCATAATTTATGCTACGATAAAGTCTCTATAATTGTTTCATGTATTAATCACTGAGAGATCACAGAACATGAAATATTTATTTGTATAATAATTACTTACTCTTGGTTTTGGTAGATTATTTAATTTTAAAATTCTTTAAATATCAATTTTTTAGCATTACTTATCTTTCTTATTTTTAATTTTTATATTAAATTTAAACACATATATTTTTATAAATATCAATTTTTTAATTTAAAATAATGATATTTGACAAATATCCTCTCCTGATTTTGGGCATGCATGCAGACACGCCTGGCATGTTTTAAGCCACTGGGTCCAGGACTTGAACCACAGTCAACTATGTGGAAATCAAATGATGTAACCATTATGCATCTGCTGGCCCCAGAAACTAGAATTTTTTTTTAAATAATAGAATTCAAATTTCCACCAAATATAGATTATTTGGTTAATGTACTCTGAGAAAAAGTATTGATCATTTAATTTGTTTACATAACGATAGTACCATATTTAATGAATTTGACACCAAGAGCAAATAATTTCTTGGCACTTCTTTCTGTAAATAGGGAAGTCATTTTCAGTTATGACCATAAACATAAATACCAATATTAGTTTGAAAAGAAATACTAGAAGTGAATATTTAAAAAAATTAAACATTACATATAAAACCATACCAGTGAAATGGATTTTATGATAATAACACAAAAAACAAATCTGTAAATCAGGATCAGCCTGGGCAATATGAGGATGTTTGAAAACCTTAGGTACAAGGCAAAGTGCAATGTTTGACCTTATATACGATCTAGATTAGGTTAACTGCCCTAATAAAAGGAAAGGCTAAATATACAGAAACAGATTTGAGCAAATTGGTAGAGAAGATGGTGGGAGGTGTGTGTGTGTGCGTGTGTATGTGTGTAAAAGAACAAAAGATAGGAAAGAATTAAAGGTAGAGTGTGAGATGAAGAGGGAAATGTAAATAAATTATGGAGAAGTACTCTCTTAATGTTAGAGCAACCACTCAGAGTATGTGTGTGTGTGTGTGTGTGTGTGTGTGTGTGTGTGTGATGTGCATGTTTGTGTTTTATTCAATTAATTAGAAATCAAGTTCATCAGCAGAGAGCAAGGAAGAAGGAAGAGATAATAATTTTTATTTTTGAGAGATTTTTGCTATAGGCCATGTGCACTCGTCAGAGAGACTGAGAGAGACAGAGAAATAGAAAGCGAGAAATCATCACTTCAGGGTAGATGGTCACACCAAAATCCCTTCTCCTCCACTCTCAGGATTTTGGGCACACATGTGAACATGCACACACGCCCCATGTGAGTTTTAAGCTGCTGGGTCTGGGACTTGAACCATCTTCGGCTATGTTGGAGTCCAGCAGCATAACCACTATGACATCTGCTGGTTCTGAGATATTTTTTACAAGAGAGCAAAGGATAGTAAAATGTTGAGAATAGAGAGTGAGTAAAAGAGGGAAATGCAAATAAATAATGGAGAAGACTTCCTTGAAGTTAATGTAACTATTCAATGTGTGTGTGTGTCTATGGATGCATAGATAACTAAATGACATATAAGTAAACAGATATTCTGGATGCCTATCAAGGTGTGTAACAGAGGAAACTATTTGAGTGGTTAGTTATTGTTCATTGGAGTGTTATAAGCATTAAGCATTTGAAAGCAGGAATAGTAACATTCATATTGTATAGCTTGTCGATATACTGATAGGACTATGTTTTGGTGAGGACACACACATTTCAATTACAGTAAAGTAAATAAATAAATATCATTAGATTAAATGGTAATGTGAGAAATATATAACATGAGTCATGTGGCTATTTCTGATAGTATAGAATTATATATACATAAGGCTAACAGAGGGGACTGCCTAGTAAATAAACATAGTATGATACAGATGGATCTATTCCAGAACGTTACAAAAAGAACATAGACTTTTAATATTAGAATTACTAGGGAATCTTGTCTGATATGCCCTAGATGAACAATGGTACTGAAGTGGTACCTGACGCATAGTAGAAAGTCAAGGGTTTGAGTGAATTATAAGTAAGTTATATGACAGTAAGGGAGTTGTTAATCTTGAAATGCAAATTTCATGGAAGATATTAATGGAAAATGTAATTGAAAAACTATTTAGGCAAGACTTTTAAAGACATTAAGTAAGATAATGAATGTAGACATTCCCTAGAGGCAGTGAAGAATTGATGACTCTTGAGGAGAGAAATCATTTGAGGGTGCTTTTGAAAGAATAAGCAAACAACACTATGCTGGGAGAATTTAAAGGAGAGAAACTAATTACAAAGACTACACTTGGGAGATTATTATAATATTTCATAGGCGAGTACATCCTATCTTTTTCTAAGAGAAAAGACAACAGAAAATAGGCAGGTATTTATTGAAGATTTACTGCATATGATATATTATGTTGTGTGTTTTTGGGAAATTTTGGTAATTTAACACACAGTTACCACTTCATATTTTCTATAACACACAATGAATCTGACAATATCATTACCTAGTTAGGTCTTGATATTATTTCCAAATGAGCTGAAATGCATACTTAAAACATCTAAGTTTTCTGGATATAAAAATACATAAATGATATTCTAATTTATTAACTATTTGCCAGTATATACCTATAACAAGATATGGGAAATGAAGGAAAATCCTTACCAGGTTAAAAAGTATTATAAAAGATTTAATTAAATGTAAGCATTATAGTTAGTAATTTTGCAGCTAACTCAGGATGCAGTAGTTAATGTGATTTAATTTGTTGCCATTGAAGTCCTAATTAAAGAGAAGAATCTAGCCTTTGTAACATATTAAATCAACTTTCTATGCTGTGGCCCATATGGAACATGGCTTATATAGAATTTGCATAATACAATCATGGGAAGAAAAAGCCTGAATATGTTTAAGTGATGTTGTTTTGTTAGTCAAGAAAGTATTATAAACATTTAATAAACTTACCTCTTTAGGTTATTTACTTTTTTCTTAGTTGAGTGATTTTTTTCTATAGGGCACATGTGCTCACCAGAGAGACAGAGACAGGAACCCCCAGCAGTGGGAGG
>NW_006159540.1:346074-360467 GCF_000334495.1 Tupaia belangeri chinensis
AAGGATGACCACACCACAGTCCGTTCTCCTCCATTCTCCTCTTGGGATTTTGGGCATACATGCATACACACCCAATGTGAATTTCAAGCTGCCAGGTCCAGAACTCGAGCCATAGTTGGCTATGTGGGACTCTAGCTGCCTTGGCCATCATGCCACCTGCTGGGTCCTTTCTTTAGGTTATTTTAACTTAAGTGGAAATGAATAGTTATTTTAAAGAAACATTTTACATGTTAGTAGGTTTGACTGGTAGTATCATAAATAAAATCTCATAAAAATCATTGAACTTATCTTTTATGCTCAATTCTCTGACACAGGGAAAACATAATGTATATAAAACAGATAATGTGGTTCAAAAAATAACAAGGAATTTCTAGTTATTTTAAAATATCTATCGAGCCAGACCATGTTCAGATAGTTCAGAGAGTTGTATTCCACATTGCTGACTGTGCGGCTTGAGGGCTCCAGTACATGTGTGTGAATGCCCAAAATCCCAAAAGGAGACAGAGAAACAGGAGAAGGAATTGCATACGACCACTCTTCATGAGGAAAGACCATGGGAAAGTTCTCTGTCTCGCTCTTTCTCTGTATCTCTTTCTCATTCTGGTGAGCACATGCCCTCTGGCAAATAAAAAAAATATCAAATTCTATTTGGAATTAATATTACTTTCAATGCATATGTCAACTTGTTAGAAATAAGAATTTTTGTATTTTTAAAGTTTTTGCATTCTCAGTTCTGTTTTTAAGTTTTCACTTATTTTTTTGTGATAATTATTGGTGAATCTATATTAGATATTGAGTTTTGTTTTTTAAGAGGTTTTTACTGTAGAGTGTGTACACTCAGTGGAGAGAGAGACAGATACAGTGAGAGGGAAGGTGAGAAATTACCCTCCACGGGGCATGGGAATGCCATAACCCTTCTCTTACTTTCTCCTCCTGGGATCTTGGCATGTATGTGCACATGAAGGCCTGTTCTGGTGTGATTTTCAAGCCATCAGGTCCAGGACTCCAACCCCAGTCGGCCATATGAAAGTCCAGCAACATAATTATTATATCATCTGCTGACCTCTAAGATATTGAGATATTTAGACCATATTATAGTTGCTAAATTCATTTATCATTATATTTTATAGTCAAATTCATCATCAAAATTTTGTCTCCCAGTTGGTGGGATTTTTGGAATTATCTTGTATAAAAAATTCTTCTCTATAAAATCTTCTTTAGCTTTATATTTTTGGCTTTGTAATTTTGTTTGTTATATCTAGATATTTAATCCACCCGGGACCAATTTTCATATGTGATGTGAATTAATGAATGATAAAACTTTACTTTTTTAAACACAATCACCTTTTCAAAAATAACATATTATTTTTATGATAACTCTATGTAAATTAATACAGATTTCTGGACTCCACTTGGCCTGTTTGTCTATTCCAGTTCCATATTTCTTTTAATTGTAATGCTTTCAGATAATTTATTATTTCTTACAGTATATTTTCCTTAGTTTCTTTCATATTTGTTCTCTTAACTTTTTTAGCTCATTGTACACATCTGTTTTCCCATGTAAATTTTAGAATCTTTTATGCAATTTTATACTTTGGTTTGAATTAATTTAAATTTACATGTTAATTGGAGAGAATGACATCTTTACAATGGCCAATGTTAATATTTTTTAACCACTCTAAGGACATGACATATGACTGCATTTATATATTCTTTTGCTTTTAAAGTTCTTACATTGTTTTAGTTAAATCAATCCATGTTTTCATTTTGATTTGTGGGTATTTTTAATTGAAAAATACTATTAATTTGTAAGTTCTTCTTAGATTCCCTCTTTCTAGTAATTGTTGTAGGGCGCAGTAGGTAATGTGGTGGTTAATGCGGCTGTCCACATGGCTGACCACAGTCCAAGTCCTCGACCTAGCAGCTTGAAAATCATACCCGGTACATGTGTCTGTGTGCCAAAATCCCAGGAGGAGAATGAGAAAGGAATGGTGGCATGGCCAATTTTGGGGTGGGTAATTTATCACTTTCCTCTCAGTTTCTCTCTCTCTCTCTTTCTCTCTGTGGCTCTCCAGTGAGCATATGCACCCTATGGCAAAAACCTTATAAAAAAAGTAATAGAAGGTTGTTTCCATTGTATCAAGGAATTTAAGTTTTTGGAGGCCTTACCCATGCATGATTTTAAGGTATGTTATACATGTAAAATCACCACAGTAATCCCCTAGACTTCTCTTTGGTAAACTTTCTTGATAGCATAACTTCAATTCTGGGCAATTGCTATTTTAAGAAAATGTTGGATATTTATTTAGGTTAGAAACTCATAGTGAACAATGCAAAATTTGTCAGATGGTAAGTGCTACTAGCTTCCATATGCTATCACTGCAGTCATGCCACTGGCAGAAACAGCAAGAAAAAAAGAGAATGTTCTTCTTCCCAACCACACATACTTTGAGTTTCTCCCTGTAGGAAATCATTTCTCACATGTTAAATGACTCAGGTGAGGCTCTCCAAAAGTCCAGACCTTCAGGTTAAAGGAACAATGATTCAGATCAGGCCAATTATGATTTCTTTTCCCCTCTATCAGTGTCTGTTAAGAATTGATCATATAATATAGACAGTGTTGATGAGATATAATTTCTAATATTTATTTTAAGAAACATAGAAAAGGAAAAAATAAACCCTCCACATTTGCTAAACTATGAAGACATGACAGTGACATTGGATCCTCTCACTGATTTAAATGGCAGAAGCCCATCTGCAGGTTATATGAAAGGAGTCCCACATAGTAGGAAAGAGCAAGTCAAAAGAAAAAGAAAAGAAACAAACCTGAATTCATGTCTCCTCTGCAAAGCCTCATTTGATAGACATGATGTTTTCTTTTCAATTCTCAGAACTGCTTTGAGACATACTGAAACTCTCTGCAGGCAGAACTATCCTAATACTTATTCTGGTACCTGGAATTAGGGTCTTATATGTGACAGCTCATTTAGTGGGAATAATTCCAGCAAGGACTCTGAAATAACAGAGTCCTTGCTCCCTGGAGGACAAATAGTTACACATATATTTTATTTTTTCTGAAGTTCAACTCTACATGATTTTCTGTTGTCATTACAGTCAATAAAGGTGTAAATGTCCCGTGACTACAAGCTAAGTTTGTGTATTGGTAAATGTAAACAAAAAATGTGACAGGTTTACTTAAGTCTAAAAAATAAAAGTTATATTAGTTTTTACAACTTTTATTGTTAAACTCATATGTTATATGTTAAAGAGTTTAAATATGTTTATAAGAGTTCAGTGTGTGTTAGGTCTGTTAACAGAGACACACCATTAAGAAAGCTTTTCTTTTTAGTCATGCAGACTATATTTTGTTCTCTCTTGAGACCTGCATGATCAACCTCATTAAGCAGTGCATCTAGGAAGAATAAGAGTGCTAATTGTGTTTATAATAAAAATAATAAAATATAAATAAAATGTGTTGATGTCACAGTAATGAATATTAAGAACATTAAAAAGGGTCTATGTTCTGCTTATTATAGCGAATCTTGTTAATTTGTACTAACATTTTAATTTTCACCTGTAGTCTAGTGAAGAAGACATTTTAATGATGAAAAGTTAGATATATATAGAAATGGAGTTAGACAGTATTTTACTTTTCATATTGAAGGATAATTATTGCTGAGTTAGTATATTTTTAATGGGTAAAATAATTTACATACCAAAAACAATTGACCAAGGCCTTTTTCATATTACTGTCCAATTAATCATTTATATTTTACCAGGCTAAGCAAATTTGAATGCTGTTATTTTCTTCTATAAAACTATTTATATTTTTCAAAAAACTACATACAAGCATTGCAAACATTTTATTTCAATTTAAATCTTAGTGAAGGGGGCAGCAGCTGGTGTAGCAGTTACATAACTGGACTGCCACATGACCGACCTGTGGTTTGAGTCCTGGATGGTAGTGGACAGGTTTACATGTGCCCAAGATCCCAGGAGGAGGATGAAAGAGAAGGGACTGTGGCACAGCCATACCCTACGGGGTTATTTCTCACTTTCCATCTCACTGTCTCTTTCTCTCTCTGGCAAACATACACGACTTAAGGACAAAAAAATAACTTTTTTTTTTTTTTTGGAGAGGTTTTTGCTATAGGGCGCATGCACTAGCCTGAAAGACAGAGCGAGACAGAGAGACAGAAAGGAAGAAGTCACCCCCACCCCTCGGGGGGATGGCCACACTGCAATCCCCTCTTCTCCATTCTCCTCTCTCGGATCTTAGGCATGCTCACACACGCACCCTGCATGAGTTTAAGCCACTGCTGTTGACAACATGGGGTTATAGCGACATAGCCTTTACACTAACTGCTGAACACCAAAACTCTTAAAAAAAACAAAAAAGAACAACAAGAACAAACGAGCAGGAGGTTTTTGAAGAAATAAATAACCCAATTCAAAACTGACAAGGAAATCTGAAGAGTCCAGGAAAAAAAAAAAAAAAGAAAAGTGCACAAAACTGAATAACATACGTTGACTTACTTGTGATTTACATTCAAGCTAGAACAAAGATAATAGTGTGGTTTTACCTAAAGATAAGCATTTAGATCAGTAGCACAAAAGAGAGAAATCAGAAAAACCTACCTTTTGTATGGTCTATTCAGTTTCGATAAGGGTAACAAGAAAATTCAGTGGGATAAGGACAGTCTTAAGAAAAAAAAGAAAAGGTGTTGGAAGAGTTGAATAGCCACATCAGGAAAAATTGAATATAAAGATTAATTTACACTATTTATCATACTAAGTTCAAACTGTAGAAACTAAACATGTTAAGCTTCTAGAGGGAAAAAAAAACAGAAAACAAAAAACAAAAAACAATCTTGTGCCTTGAGTTTAATGAGTATTTCTTAGATTGTACACAAAAATCATGAACCACAAAACATGGTAAATGATGAATGAGACTTCATCATAATTAAAATATAGTGCTCTTCAATAGGCTTTGTAAGAAAATAAAAAGCCAAGTAATCTAATGAAAGGAAATATTCTTACGACAAATCTGATAAATTATTTGGATATAGACGCATAAAGACTGCTTATAACTCAATAGTAATTTTAACATACCCTAATACAAACTAGGAAAAGATGAGAACATATAATTCAGCAAAGAAATTAAATAAATGAATGATAAATAGGTATGTGAAAATATGTTTAACATCATTAATCATTAGTGAAATTCAAATTAAACCAAATGAGACATCACTACACATATTTGAGAATGATTAAAATTTAAAAAGTTTGATATATAGGCATACAATGTCTCTCTTTCATAGTCTGGCTTGCTTCGTTTAGCAGGGAGAACGATGAAAAATGAGAGAGGGGGAGAAGAAGGAATTAACGGGAAAAAGAAAGAAACCACTTAAGGGACACAAACATGGAAAATTATCTGTTGATAATAAGTGTGATAATAGCTTTAATTGGACTAATACACAGTATATTCATGCTGGAAAATTTTTTTACAAGCTCTAATGATATACAGTGATTAAATGTATAACATAAAACAAACAACAATAAAATAATAAAAACATTTTAAAGAGTTAAAAAGTGTGGCCATACCAATTTTTAGCAAGGACAGGACTAAGTGAATGTTTTACTGGTAAGAATGACAAATCATACAGATGCTTTAGAATATATTCTGGCAGTTTCTTATAAAATTAAATACATAAGCATAGCAATCTCACTCCTAGGTAGTTTCTCATGAGAAATTAAAGCATATATTCCCCCAAAGGTCTTGATGTGGATGTTCATAGCAGTTTCTTCATAATAGACAAAGCACTATCAGCAAATCTAAGGCTAATCAACCAGTAAATGGATAAGCAATTTCTGACATAACTATAAATAGTATCATAGCAATAGAAGAATGAACTTGATATATGCTAGAACATGGATAAATCTGGAAAACATTATCCTAAGTAAAAAAAGATGTGTGTGCGCACACACACACACACACACGCACACACACACACTACACAAGATAGTCCCACGGCATACTTTATAATTCAAGGAACATGAAATCATAGAAGAGGCAAATCTGTAATGATGGAAAGACCAATGGTATCAGGGGCTATGGTTGTTACTCTTCAGGAAAGCACTTCTCACGGTGATAAGTGTTTTCAGTATCTTGATCAGGTGCTGGTCAAATACATTTGTCATAATTACATCAAATTATGTTTTTAAATTATTTGATTTTACTGGATACATGTGATAATTCAGTAAAATTGGTGGCCAAACAGTAATTTATCTATTATTTTGACTAGAATTATTTTGAATGTATAGATTAGTTTAGAATTAATATCTTTAATATGCTAATTTACTCTCTTTGCAAAGACAGTATATAGCTTCAGTTCTTTAAATCTTTTAATTTAATAAATTTTAATTATTTTCTCTGTTGAGGTTTCTTGCTTTCTTGCTAGATTAATCATTAGATAACTGTTTTAGTGCATGGATGGAACATGATTTTCTATTATATTTGCTGTTACTGGAATGACATAATATCATTGTTTAATAATTTTAGGAAATTACCTACATGGAGAAATGCTATTAATTTTTCATGTTTTTCTTTTAATTTTCTTGAAATATTACTTTTTCTAATGTGCTATTGACTACTTTTAGTATTTTACAATTATAATTAGGTTATATATTTATCTGAAAATATAACTCCAAAGTAAAAAAAGTAATAACTGGTGAAAATTCATGGAGGAATATATAAACCAACATGAATATTTTACACTACTCTCAGATACTGATAGCTCAAAAATATATTTATTGAAATAACAATGACATTCATTACATACCACTTATGCCAGATAGTATTTGAAAAATGTTACTTATAATTTATCTCAATCACATAAGTAACATATATAACAATACTTTTACTTCCATTTTAAAGGTAAGAAAATTAATGTATTTTTAATTATATAATTTGAAGTTTTCTGTTTTTATTTTGGTGTTGAGTATCTTGTATATACTGAATGTTAATCTCTTGTTAGATGAACAGTTTGTAAATAATTTTTCCCATTTGTTGACTCCCTCATCACCCTATTGTTTCTTTCACCACCGCATAGCAGCTTTTTATTTTGATAGAGTTCCATTTGTCTGTTTTTGCTTTTGTTCTATCTGCTTTTGAGTTCTTATTTATTTATTTATTTTTGGTTTTGCCATATGGTGCATGCATTCATCAGAGAGAGAAAAAATGAGAAATCATTCCCCAGGGGGGATGGCCACATCTCAATCCCTTTTCCTCCATTCTCCTCAGGAATTTTGGCATGCATGCCAAAAACTAGGTGGGAATCTAATTCCTTGAACACCTTGCCACCTGCTGGCACCACTTATTTATTTTGACAGGAAATACAAGATAATGCAGTGAAATAAAATCTGGTTTCAGCAAATGCTAATGGAAGAATTGGATCTCCACCTGCAGAAAAATGAAAATGGACCCCTATTTCTCGCCACTAACAAGAATCAACTCAAAATGGATAAAAAATTTAAATGTAAAGCCTCAAGCTATAAAACTACCAGTTAAATCTTACTTTTTAAATTTTTTTCCTAGACTTGTATTTGGAAGCATTTCTCCTATGTTTTTTCTTGTAAGTCTCATAGTTTGGGGACTTACATGTATGTCTTTAGCCCATTTTGAGTTGAAATGGATAAATCAACCGAACACACGTTTTCCAAAAGAAGACGTATGAATGGCCAAGTATACGGAAAAAAAAGTGTTCAGCACTGCTAACCAGGAAAATGCAAATCAAAACTGCAACTCACACAAGTTAGAGTGGACATTAAGAAAAAGACAAAAGGAAATGGTGATGAGGATACTGAGAAAAGGAAACTCTTTTCTGCTTTTTAAAAATTGGGGAGAAATGTTCACATATTGAAATGTTCACTTCATAAGCTAAACGATGTCATTGAATGTATATAAAAAAATAAATAAATAAAAAATTACAAAACAATTTCAATGAGGAGTCAGAAAGAGAAAAAAAAAATCCAATGAGTATACAAAGGGAAGTTCATCAATTATATTATCTAACCCAATTAATTACAATTTATCAGTACATTGAAAAATGATGCAGTTAATTTTCTGTGGGACTAACTTATCAGTTTGTTTCTTCCATAGGCTTCTTTTTATGTCATACAGTAGTGGATTAATGGTCACTAGCATCAAGATAAGCATATGGAGTCCATTAAAAAATTAAACTAAATCTTAATCCAAAAAAAAAAAATGTCAGAGTTTGTGTGAGCTTGCCAGAGAAAGCCAGAGAGACAGAAATAGCGGGTAGTAAAGAAATACACATCCCGCATGGGGCATGATTATGCCAGATTCTCTTCTCCATTTCTCGGTTCTTTAGGATTTTTGAAAAAGAGAATTCTCATACATTATTTTTATATTATTATATGCTATCATTAGCATAAACTATATAAAAACAGTATGAAGATTCTTCAAAAAAACTCAGAACAGAACTGCCATATGATATAGCAATCCCACTACTGGACCTACACATTCAGCAGTCCCACAACCCGAGGTATCTACATGTATCCAAAGGAAAGGAAGTCATCATGTTGAGGAGGTAGCTGCACTCTCGTGTTCCTTGGAGCATTATTCACAATAGCCAAGATATGAAATCAACCTAAAGGTCCATCAGCAGATGAATGGACAAAGAAAATATGATACACACAGATACACATGATGTAATACTGTTCAATCACAGAATATATGTAATTCTGTCTTTTGTAATGACATGGAAGTCTGGAAAACACTGTGTTAAGTAAAATAAGCTAGGTACAGAGAGACAAATACTACATGTCATGTCTCATACATGGAACTTTTAAAAGCTGATGTCATCAAGTAAAGGGCAGAATAGTGGTTATTAGAAGCCATAGAAGGGAGGATGAAGAGGGATTGAAAGAGTTTGGTAAAGGATACAGAATTATTAGATATGAGAAAAAAATCTGGAGTGTCATGACACTGTGGCATAACTATACATAAGAGCAATTTATTATATATTTCAAAGGAGTTGGATGAGAGGGTTTTGAATATTCCTAGCACGCACAAAAAAGATAAATGTTTGAGATGACAAACATGGCGGTATCCTGATTTGATTTTTACACAGTGTATACATGCATTGAAATGTAATACTGTACTCCATAAAAATCTACAATTACTACTTGTCAATTTAATTAAATAATACATTTTTTAAAAATGAAAAAAAGAAGTACTGTGGAGATAACATGACTTTACATAAATTCCCCAAATCACAGTTAATAAGTGCTGGAACTAAGATTACAAACTCAGGCAGCTTAAATTCAGATTCCATCATTTTGCCTTTACTTCTTCTTTATTAATTTTAATTAAAAATGCATTAATTTTGAACTTGCTCTAATTTATAATTTATACTATAAAAACAGAGCACATATTCTGTGACACAAATAAAATATTCTAAAAATTTATTCAAAATCACAATATTTTACATATCAACCTTCTTTTTCACAGTATGTAGATACACCAAAACAAACGGGAAAACACTGGAAGTACGAAAAAGAATTTCACCTATGTCTAATAAAAACCTAAATTATAGGTTAAAAGATGCATTCAGTTATTTTTCCATCCACTACAGAGTGGGGTTCCCCTTTATGATATAAAGTATACAATATATTGCATACTACTTGTGTATATTTATACAAAATACTGTAGTATGGAGCCTTAAGGACACCACACCGTTCACTCCCCACTGTCTCACACCCTGAAGTGATACTGCCTGCTGAGATTCAACACCACTCTTTCTTCTTTTGGAGGTTTCTTTCTGTGCTCACAGGAGAGAGACAGAAGACAGAGGCAGTGAGAGGGAAAGCGAGAAATCACCCCCTTCCCCCCCTTTGCCCCCCAGTATCAAGCCACTGGGTCTGTGACTCAAACCATGATCAGCCATGTGGGAGTCCAGAGACATAACCACCACACCATTTGCTGGTCCCTCAATTGCACTCTTGATTATGGACGAACCTTATTGACTCACTTTTTTTAATTAGATTTTGTTGAAAGTTTAAGTTTTCCTTAATAATAGAGAATGTGTGAACATACCCCCATGAAAGAGAGTATCCTTACTAGGGTCCAGCAACCTGAAATCTTTAGCCACTCAGGATTTTGAGCTCCAGTGCATACCTGGCATTTCAAGTCATCCTGGGAATCTGAACCCATGATTTGCTGTATGGCTGCCATTCTTGCCAGTTAACTCTTTTACACTATGTCACAGCAACTGGACTTAAAAATATATGTTTTTAAATAATTATCTTATTTAACTTTATTTATTTATTTTAATTAGACCAGAAAGGGACAGAGAGAGAGAGGGAAAGTGAGAAAGCAAGCTGTCAGGTCCAGGACTCAAATCACAGTCAACCATGTGGGAGTCCAGCACCCTTAACTATGCCAAATGCATTCTTAATTGATATTCCAGTATAGGAATTTCCATATTATTTGACTTAAATTCTTACACTGACAAATGTTTTTATATTAAATCTTCAAAATTTTTATGTATATATATTGAAAGTTATTGATGTATAAAAAATTAGACCACTTCATGTTCAGTTCAGAGAAAATATCCTGCATCAGTCAGAGTCTAATAAAAAATAAAAATAAAATTGAAGGAAATGAATGCATGGAGTTTTTTCATAGGTGAAGTCCATAGACGATAAAAGAGTCACTAAGGGAACTAGAGCGTCATGACTATATAAATCTCCCACCAAACCTTGGGTGAGGAAAGAAAAGAGGAAAGATGGTATTATCTGAAAGTAGCAGAAGGGATATCTTGCAGCTGGTGCTCACACTCCTGATGAAGAACTGTGATTGGCTTGCATTCGAAGTGCAGATGGGTGGTGAACACAGATTGGCCCTCTGAAACTGTAACTCCTAAGTACATATATCTGGGCTTTTATTTATTGTCCAGAGAGAATGACACATGGCTTTTGGGTATGTTAAAAAAGCGAGATTCTGGACCTGGCTGTAAGAGAGTGTTCACTAGACTAAGAAGCTGGAAGTTTCATTTCCAAGCTCTTAGTTTTCACCAGTGATCACTACTGGAAGAGATTAATCTCCACTGACAAGGGAGTTAGCTAAGGGACTAAAGGTAAGTAAGTGCTAATGGGATGTTGAGAATTCACCACAGAGAAGTTCTGTGGGTACTGAAAAATGCTATACATATTCATTTTCTATTTTTTAAAGAATTATTTCATTTAACTTTATTTATCCTAAATTTTTATTTATTTATTTATTTATTTATTTACTTACTTATTTAAATTTGATCACAGAGGGACAGAGTGAGAGAGAGAGAGAGAGAAAGTGAGAAAGCAAGCTGCCAGGTGCAGGGCTAGAACCATGGTCAGCCATATGGGAGTCCAGTGCCCTTAACCACCACGCCATCTTTCAGCCCCTTTTGGTTGGTTTTAAGGGCCTGATTCAAGTAGGTGGTGATATAATAAGGCAGCTACAGGCTGGTCTCCAAACAAGCAACTTCTGAGAAAGAGTTGGACTTTAAGATATGTACTAGAGAGTGACATCTACAGTGAGAAGGGAGAGATAGAATATCCTGCATCAGTCAGAGTCTAATAAAAAATAAAAATAAAATTGAAGGAAATGAATGCATGGAGTTTTTTCATAGGTGAAGTCCATAGACGATAAAAGAGTCACTAAGGGAACTAGAGCGTCATGACTATATAAATCTCCCACCAAACCTTGGGTGAGGAAAGAAAAGAGGAAAGATGGTATTATCTGAAAGTAGCAGAAGGGATATCTTGCAGCTGGTGCTCACACTCCTGATGAAGAACTGTGATTGGCTTGCATTCGAAGTGCAGATGGGTGGTGAACACAGATTGGCCCTCTGAAACTGTAACTCCTAAGTACATATATCTGGGCTTTTATTTATTGTCCAGAGAGAATGACACATGGCTTTTGGGTATGTTAAAAAAGCGAGATTCTGGACCTGGCTGTAAGAGAGTGTTCACTAGACTAAGAAGCTGGAAGTTTCATTTCCAAGCTCTTAGTTTTCACCAGTGATCACTACTGGAAGAGATTAATCTCCACTGACAAGGGAGTTAGCTAAGGGACTAAAGGTAAGTAAGTGCTAATGGGATGTTGAGAATTCACCACAGAGAAGTTCTGTGGGTACTGAAAAATGCTATACATATTCATTTTCTATTTTTTAAAGAATTATTTCATTTAACTTTATTTATCCTAAATTTTTATTTATTTATTTATTTATTTATTTACTTACTTATTTAAATTTGATCACAGAGGGACAGAGTGAGAGAGAGAGAGAGAGAAAGTGAGAAAGCAAGCTGCCAGGTGCAGGGCTAGAACCATGGTCAGCCATATGGGAGTCCAGTGCCCTTAACCACCACGCCATCTTTCAGCCCCTTTTGGTTGGTTTTAAGGGCCTGATTCAAGTAGGTGGTGATATAATAAGGCAGCTACAGGCTGGTCTCCAAACAAGCAACTTCTGAGAAAGAGTTGGACTTTAAGATATGTACTAGAGAGTGACATCTACAGTGAGAAGGGAGAGATAGAAGATTAATAGACTAGTGGTTCTCAGACTTTAGTATCTATCGGAATCACCAAGTGGATCTGTTAAACAGAAATTGTTGATAATCACTCCCAAAATATACGATTCAATAGTTCTGGATGAATCCAAGAAGTTACCTATTTAACTGATGCTGTTGCTACAGATATGAGCTTCGTGTAGAGAAAAATAGTCTCAGTCAAACTGGCAGGAAGCTCTCAGAACTTTCCATCAGATAAATATCCTGTTGGGCCAAAAGAATAAGACCCTTCTACCTTCGTAATCCCCATCTCTCAATCACTTGAGTCAGGTTGCCTTGTGAAAGGCACGAAGTTGCCTGAGGTCAGATCTCTGTAGTTGATGCAGGTTCTGAGAGAAGGGTCACAGGCTATATATATTGACCTTCTACTCCATTTTTAGGAAGTAAGGCCTTTCCTGATGTGCAGGACCTGGGATTATATCTATGTACCTATTAAAAAGGTTAAAATAAAGTTTCCTCACTATGGACTGCTACGAGTTCTTGTTTTGTTTCATTTTGTTTTTAATTTCAACTAAATTAATGTTGTATCCAATTTTCAAATAAAATGTAAAATACAGAATTATAGTTCCCTATGCAACCATAAAACACAAGGAAAAAGGAAAATATGCTTATAAAATGAATGTGGTACCACTTTGTCCTCATGTTGTTCTAAAATAATTGTATAATAAATCTATAAAACAAAGCTATTTTACAAAAATAATGCACGATGCAATTAAGTATGTTAGAGCTCTTCTGAAGAATTAAGACATAAAGTCCAGGTGTAATGCATAAAATTTATGATTCAATTACACAAAATATTCACATTCTTGGTTCCGATTATAAAACTAAGTTCAAATCATGGTTTGTTTAATTATGAATTCTTACTGAAAAAATTAATTTGTTGATGAATTATATTTCAATGTTAATATAAAAGTATATTTAAATATACTGTATATTCAGATTAATTTTTGAAATATATACGTTTTAAAACATTAATTATGTCTCTGTATATCAAGAATCATAAAAGTATTTTTTATTCGGCAGGTTACAAGAAGAGGTGTTTGTTGTAGAGAGATTTTTGCTATTGGGTGTGTGTACTCAACGGAGACATAGAGAGACAGACAATGAGAAATCACCCTCTAGGGGGATGGCCAGTCTGCAATTCCTTCTCCTCCATTCTCCTCTTGGGATCTTGGGCACACATGCACACTCATCCAGCATGAATTTCAAGCTGCCTGGTCCGAGACTTGAGCCATGGTTGACTATGTGGTTGACTACGTGGGAATCCAGCGACATAATCATGCTATCTGCTGGTCCCCAAGAAGTTTTTATTTAGAGAAATTAATCAGCCATTCACTAAATAAAATTATATCAACTATTTAAATTCTAATTCTTTTAATAAAATAAGTTAGATGTTTTGCTTAATTTTGCAAATCATAATATTACCAGGTATACAACTTGGGTACTATTTTGCAATAGCCATTCTCAGTGTTTCTGAGTCCATGACTTAGTGAAATGTTAAAAAGTTTCAGGATAAACTCTGATGACCAAATTAAAAGATTTAAAGCCTGAAATCATCATAAAAATCTCTGAAATGTGTTTCATTCTTTATGATGTATACTTTGAAGATTATTCTTTGTAGTCTCATTCCTTTAAGATTTGAAACAATTGGGCCAGCCCATACTTAAGTAGCTAAAGGAGCTGGATCCGACAGAGCTGATCACAGTTCGCCATGTCATCAGGTATGTGTGTCCACAATGCTGATGAGATGGAGAAATGTAGGG
>NW_006159540.1:361285-388555 GCF_000334495.1 Tupaia belangeri chinensis
TAGGGAAAAGGATTGTAGCACTACCATACTCCATTGGGAAGTTTTCTCTCTCTCTCTATGCACACTACATCAACTAAAAAACAAAAAGAACAGAAGCAAATCTTCAACCAAGAAATGATATATTCTAAAAAAAAAAAAAAAAGAGAGAGAAAGAACAGATAAACTATATAGTTGCCAAACCCACAGGAGTTCTTTATACAAATGTTTTAGATTGTAGCATAGAATGAAGCAACTCATGTAAGTATTCTGTTATGTATTATATCACATAAATATTTAAAGCAACAAAATGCATTAAGATGACAATATTGTTTTAGGATTAATATTATGCCAGTAATACTTTTAAATACATTTCAGTAATATTAACAGAAGCATATGTAAATGTGAGTGGATGTGTGCTTTTGGTTATATAGGTTTTTATATGGTAATGTGTGGGTTGTTTGTGGTCTAGGAGTGAATGAGAGAAAGTGATGTGGCTATGAGTGGAGAGGATCAATGTTTAAGTAGTTGGTATACTTATACTTAATGCTACATTTCGTCCATATAACTATCCATCTCTGTATGTGTGTGCGGGAGAGTACTTATATATGTGCATGTTTATAAAAACCTGTTAACATTAATACTTTGGCTTAAATTATACTTAAAAGTATACAGACAAGTTTAATAATTTTTTAAAACACTGTTTTTTTTTCTTTATTTTGAATTAATAGATATAAAGAGTTTTCAAACATTAAGAAGTTAGTTACATTTAGAAGCTATTTCAAATGACTGAAAGAAATAGACTACATTTTCATATGTAGTTTGGAAGAGCTTAAGGAATTGATAAAATTAGTATTAAAAAAATTTAGAGGACACGTGCTTGTCTTGGGGCAAAAGAGCGCAGGAGAGAGAAACAGAAAGTGAGAAAGTGCTCTATAAGGGGATGACCATGCTGCAATCCCTTTTCCTCCTTTCTCCTCCAGGGATTCTGGGCACTCATGTACATGTGCCTGGTGTGTTTTTCAAGCTGCTAGGTCTGGGACTCAAAATGCACAGTTGACCATTGATATCCAGGTACCCTAACCACCACACCACCTGGCTAGCCTTATAAAATACATTCTTAAATATTGTTAGATGTTTAGAGAAATTTACTCATCAAAAGAAATTGAGTGCTACACGAAATGACAATAAAAGTGTTTGATGGTAATGTACATTACTATATTTATGATCAAATATAACAGATTATAAATCATGTTTAGCAGTTTAAAGAGAAGCAGAGTTTTTAATTTGTTAACAATAAGTTGTTAATTAAGAAAATGACAAGCAACCATAGACTTCTTTTTTCCTTTTTCAATTGCAGAAGCTACATCTTCCCCCACAAAAATCTCAAAAAATAGTATGTAGAGAGCCTGTCCAAATCCTCCCAAACAACCATATTGTATGCAGATAAAAGGTAATTCTTTGTAATTTTTTTTCTTCTCTCTCTCTCTCTTTTTTTTTTTTTTTTTTTTTACTTTTTTGGTCATAGGCCCTCCTCATCCCTTTCCTTGGAAAGATGGTAAAAGAAAATCAACCAGCCTTATAGCAGATAATAAATGAATTGAAAAATCTCTTAAGGAAATGCTTAGACTCTCCAGGTAAAATTTTTTTTGGCTCTCAGACTTCTCAGACTTCATCCACAAATGTTTTGTATAGATGTATAGCAGCTTTGCTAACTTATCTCTTAAGCTGAAGAGGGAGGAGCCTGTTTCAGGTCCTTTGATCACTCTTCGCCCTAAAAGCTTTTGCTCCTAAAGTCCATGCCAGGGTAACAAATAATCTGCTTTCTATATCTCCAGAAGGACCCTATAATAGTCCTTGTCACTCTCTATCTTCCTTTGATTCTGTGTGGCAGAGTAGACATTTCTGTTTCTTTGTCAGAGCTTCCTTTGAATACCTACTTTTAAGGATCATGCTATGTCAATGCCCATGGTTATCCAATTGATTCTGAAACCATCATGTCCACATGGTAAATATGAGAGACTCTGTTATGTAAATGAGACAAACTTGGCCTCTGTATACTGGCACTGTTATTTCTTCACAGTAGCTGGGACTCATTAGCTTAAAAGACTGCCAATGTCAAACTAAAAAATTTCCACATTCAATTATTTTAAATATAGCCTAAATTTTTAGCCATTTAGAGTCTGCTCTGGTTTGTATCCTTGTGAAATTAGAACAACTTCTGGCCATAGATAAATCTCAGAGTCTATAAAGATCCTGAACTGATGTTGCCCTCCAGAACACTAGAACCAAGAGCCTTACCATGAAGCAATGCCTCCTCACTGACACAAGTTTAATTGTTGAATTTAGGGTTTAAAATATTCTTTTAGAATCATATTGCTGTATAGCCAATCAAATTAGTTTTTTCCTTTCTTCTTTCCTTCAAAGTATTATTAAAAATAATAAGTAGCAGGGAAGGGAGGGAGGGGAACAGGGAATAAAAAGACAATACGTTTAACTGACACAAGAATATATTTTGCTGATGATAATGTATATGGTAATGTCTTTGTCTTGACTGATACGCACTGTATTCACGCTGGGAAAAATCATGTTGCACACTGTAAAGATGTATAGTGATTAAATGTATGTAATGTATATGTAAATAATAATTAGCAAGAGTTACTATATCAAAAGGACTTTCCTAAACACCCACACATATTTACTTAATTCACATACACACACACCCCTAATTTATAGCTACTAGTATTATTTCACTTTCATGATAAAGAAATGGAATTACAGAGAAGTTAAGCAATTTTTCTAAGGTCACAGAACCAAGATACAAAGTCGGGAATTTTTGTCTTAGATCATTATAAACTTTCCTTTACTGAAATTTCACTGTACAGGTCTCCAAACTTTTATTAAAGTTACTTCAAGACAAAAAAGTGTCCTCCATTTACTTTGTTTTAGAAAATTTCTCCAAGAGTCTTCTTTGTGTCAGCTCAGATAGAAAAGACAAATAGTCTTTCTTCTTTTACTCATATTACATGTGCGTGTGTAATATAGATAAATACAGAGATGATAGATAAATGATTGATAGATAGACAATAGGTAGATGATAGAAAGAGAAGAAATAAAGAATGTTTCTCTTTTCTATTTTTGTCTTCTTATAGATCACATTCTAAAAAAGCAGTCAGTACAACCCTTTACAATAAACACTGGTCATTGCTCAGCTCAAAACACCTCGTTGTTTCCCACCTTATGTCTAGTAGATTTCAAAGTTTCACTATGGGCTGCATGTGCTTATGAGTCCTTGCTCCTCTTTCTCTATGTTGTCATCCCCTGCTAAATATTTCCTTGCTTATATATTGCATCAAATTGGCTCTACTATTCATGGAATATATTAACATTGCAGTATATTATACTGGACACTCTAAAAATGATCCTATAAAATAGACTGCCCACCTCCTCATGGGACTTTCCCATGAATTCTTTCAGCTTTCTGCTCCAGGTTTACTTTATCAAAAATTATTTCTGTATCTTTCTAGATAGAACATACTTCTCTGCACTATCACTGCCTTATTTTGCCATAATATTTATGGCACTTACATTACTTCAGAATGCAACCTTTATAAAACCAGGGATTGTGTCCAATTGGTTTACTATTATATCCCTGGCATTTAAAACAGTGACTATGAAGTATTAGACACTTATATTTTACTTCTCATGTAAATTACAGAGTTATAGTAAACGTTAAAGAGATATTAACAACGTAGGAGCAAAACTTAATGTTAAATGCTTTAAAGAGATCATATACAATCATGACAAGAATCCCATGTTCTGGAGAGAACGCACCAGTTTATAACTGGCAGAGAGAGAATTTGACCTTGGGCAGTCCAATTTCAGAGACTACACTATTAATCATCATATCACATCATATCAGACTACCAGGTCATGAGAAATGTCTTAATATTTAAGTAAAACATCACTTTATATTCTCTGAGATTTTGTATTATTCATTATTGCAAATAAAGACAGCAATGCAATTGATGTTTTTAAAAATGTATTTAATTATTTATATTTAATTTAATCATTATACATCTTTACAGTGTACAACGTGGTTTTTCCCAGAAAGAACAGTACATAATATCAAATCAAAAGACATGACCGCATAACTTTTCATTTGCGTGTCTATTAGTTTTGTTTGTTTGTTTTCCCTGATTCCATACCTCCTAACCCCTGTTACCCACCCACTATTGTCCACACTCTCCTATACTTTCTAGTATCCACAGTTGTCCTCCCTGTTTTACATCTTCCAGTCTTTCAGTTTCTGCTATGGAATGCAGACATTTTGTATGTATTAAGTGGGGTCATATAATGTCTGTCTTTCATAGTTTATCTATCTTTTGCTTACCATTAAATCCTCCATATTTGCAATTTATACTTATTTTTAACCAAGCTGAAAGGCAGTTCAAAGTTTTATTTGTTCTTAAATCAATATTGTTAATATTTTTACTTTCTCTAATATGCTATTCCAAGTTTGTTTCTCTGGAAATATAATAAATTTTTAAAAATTTAAATTTGTACTCAGGATCTATAACTTCCTTATCTTTTATTATTCTCCATTTGTGGTTTGCATCCCATTAACTGTCCTCTGGGAAATTTCAGGCTTTGACTTTTCTTCCTCAGAATTTTTATGGCAAATTCATGCTTATTGCAGCAAATTTTGTGCTTTCTGATTGCTTTACCACTTCATAATGTAATTTTAATCATAATTATATATATCATGTTTCTGTTACTCTCTATTTCATTATAAATCTAGTTCCAACATAAAATGCAAAAGAACATATATTTATTAAGCTTTCTCCAAAAATTGACAGTATAATTTGATCATAACATTCTGAGCTAATATTTTTTTGCTTTCTCTCTAGTAGAATGAATATACAAACAGATGGTCGCAAGACTGTATATAAAAATAGAACTCTGGTACCAGCAGTTAGCGTAATGGCTATGTCATTGGACTCCCATGTAGTTGACCGTGGTTTGCGTCCTGGACCCGGTGGCTTAAAACTCATGCCGGGCATGTGTGCGTGTATGCCCAAGATCCTGAGAGGAGGACAGAGGAGACAGGATTGTGGCGTGGGCAACCCCCCGGGCAGTGATTTCTCGCTTTCTGTCTCTCTGTCTCTCTCTGTCTGGCAAGTGCACATGCCCTATAGCAAAAATCTCTCCCCCCCCCCAAAAATAATAAAATAGAACTCTGATCCACCTGCAATAGCCAGCCAAAGAAACAAAATTACTATCTGTAGTAACCAGTCCAGGAAACTGAAAAACCCCAGTAGCCATTGGCCTAAAAGCTAATTGATAGATAATTGAAACTTCTCTACTATCTCCTTGCTTCCAACCTAGGTCCAACCACAGAAAGTCAAATATGCTTTCCTAACCAATCATAAAGATGTCCTTGGTTCTAATTAACTTGTCTACAGGTTTTCCATGGCAACAGCCTCCAACCACAGCATACTTGAAGCTTCCTTTTTGAATTTATTTTTTTAAATTTATTTTTTCCATATAAAGCTTTTACACCCATTGCTCTGCCTTTGGATCTCTGCCAAATGCAAGGAATGGTGGCTGACTCTATTACTACATAGGAAGCTCTGAATAAATACCCTTGACTTGCTCTTATTTAGGTTGTCTTTGTTCATTTCCACAATTCTTTTATTGGTACACATTTTAAATTTGTTTTAATTATTTTTATGTTACACATTTCTAATATATTAAAATGTAGATTTTATTTACAAATTGTATTCATAGCCATTCATATTTGACAGTATAAATATAGAGGCAGATGCAATCGACAATGCAGTCTCTACCCCTAGGCCAGTTATGCTCTTTTATTTATCAGCATTTCTAACTGAAGTGCCATTGCAGTAATAATTATTGAGGGACAATTACTGATAAACTTTTTTAGATGCCTCCACTGAAATCGTCTCAGGGAATCTTGACTAAGATTATTTTTTCATTGCTCTGACTCTGCCTTTCTTGAAGCATATCATCACCCTCAACTTCCTCTTGGCTATCTGGGTCCTATAAAAAGGCAAGAATTTTTTTTTCCCTCAAGATCCTTGGCCATAAGATGATTCTCCCTATCTGTACTGTATGCCATCTGACTGATCCTTGTCTAATGCTTTTTAGGCATATTTTCTTGTCCAGGATAGGTAACTTGAAATTTTAGTTTCTATGTATTCTTTGCTAACATGTAGAAATATAGTCATATTTGTATGTTTACCTGAAACCATGCTGAATTTAATAATCAGTTCTATAAAGTTTTTTCTTTGTGGATTCCTTGTAATTTTCGTTGTTTCTTAGCACACTATCAGTAAGAAGAAACAAAAGCAGGTTATGTTCTCTTCAAATCTTTGTGCTCTTTATTTCCTGTTCCCCCCCCCCTATTGCTTGCTAAGGAGAGACACAGAGAGAGGAAAGGGAAAAATCACCCTTGTCTCTTTCCTTTCTGGATTTTGGACATGCATGTACAAGAATCCACTGTGTTTTCAAACCTCCATGGCCATTATTCAAACTATAGTTGACTGCATGGGCTCCAACTCCGTTAACTATTAGTCCATATGACTGGCCTTGAAATGCGTTACTTGGTACTAGATTCCAAAAGAAAGCTCTTAAATGTTTTCCATAAAACTCTGACTATGTCCTTTATAGTATAACATAGCCAATACAGTGGCAACCTAATTTCCTGGTGTATAGAAAATTATTCACTTTAGCCATACCACCTGTAGGCGCTACCATTAGCTACAGTTTGACTTCAAATAGAGATGGTAGTGTTTATAAAAGGCAAATTGGTGTATTTCTTACTGATGTTGGTTTCCTCAGTTATTCAAATACTTTGTCACAGCTGGGAAATGCAGCTGCTTTTTCCTTATATTACAATTAAATATAAATCGTAGGAGATCTACAATAAGAATAAAGTAGTTTATTCAGTTTTGAAAATTGTCAGCAAGTTAGAAATATATAATTTTTAGAAAAACATGAGAGTATAATTTAAACCAAGATATATTAATTATGATCAATTATTCTAATTGTGCTGCTGTATTAGTTTAAAACTTTTGTTTCTTATTTAAAGACAAACAAAATAACTACTTTTCAAATTTTAAAGAAAATTTAATCTTGTGAATTTTAGAATCTTTTGTGTAGTCATCTATAAAATGTAAAATCTATTTAAATCTATTTAATTATATCATGGCCTGGTACATATTAATAATAGGAAACCCAAAAACATAAAATATAATTGCTTCTGATTATATGATAAAGTAGTTTGGAATGTCAAAAAATAATTTCTCTAAGCAACACTTTTTAAGTCGATAAAATGTTAAACTCATATCCTTTATTATTTTTTCTTTTGTTTTCTTTCTTTATTGACATGTTCTCATTGTTGTTTTCTAAAGTGTTACCTTTAGGATGGTGAGATGAAGCTCAAAGGGAATTCATGTGCACTAAAAGGAATGTATACAATAGTCTTTTCTTCCAGTCATGACAGAGTATTAGATTAGATTGACCCTCTCTTCCTATGCAAAAACAAAATCAAAAGAAAGACAGAAATACTTGAGAGAATTGTTTTCAGGCATAGACTAAGTGTAGTTAAGGTCTGTGAGTCTTTGAAAAATGAAAAGCAAACAGGGAAGTCTTATAAACTCTTCCTAAATATTATCTCAAACAATTTTCTCACTGTAGTGAAAGAAAGGTAACCCAAACAAAGCCTCACATATTACTATTTGAGGAAGGAGATATTAAAAATTTTTAGTAGAAGAGACCTAGAATTGAGAGAGAGAGACAGAAAAAGTTCTGAAGATTTGCAGAGAGGTCTCTTTGAACTGGTAGCTGACTGGCTAGATCTCTATATGAATGACAGGGCGAAACATAATTATTATGAAAAGAAAAAGTGAACATGCATTTTACTGATTAAACTTACAAATACTATTCAATAAGAATTTCAGAAAACGTAAGGACATAGCAATAGTAACTATTCCGAAAATATACCCTGAAAACCGTAGTCAAAAGAAAATGGAATAGTTATATAAATAACAAGAAAAAAACTAATTTTCAGAAGAAAGATTATTATTATAGTTGTAATTTATAAATAGAACACAATAACTTAAATATGTATGAATTTAATAACAGTTCCTCAATGTATACATAATATAAAAAAACAATAGGACTGAAAGGAAAAATAGATTTTGCTTATCTTTCTTATGAATAATACCAGAGTGTTGAGGATATAAACATGAATTAAATAAAAACAGTATGTATTATAAAAATATTTCTACTTTACTTGTTCACTCAATAATTTTTCATTGAGGTCATAATATAGTGTTTTTATAAAGGTATTAACAACAAAAGATAATATATGCAAATATATGCAGCATTATTCACAATTGTTAAGATGTGGAACCAACCCAAATGTTCATAAACAGATGAATGAATTGAAAAAATGTGGCACATATACTCTTCTCAGTCTTAAAAAACAGCAAAACTCTGTCATTTGATAGAAAATGGACAAATATATAAAATTTACTGTTAAGCAAGGCAAGCCAGGCTATGAACGAGAGACATTGTATGTCTCCACTTAACGTATACATACTGTCTACACTCTATGGAGGAAACTGAAAGATTAGAGGACATTGAAGCTTTGAAAATGATTATGGATATTGGAAGGAATGGGGGAAGATGGTAGGAGAACAGGGTGAGTATATGGGAAGAAATTAAGGAGGAAATTAGAGAGTCCAAATATTTATGGGACACAGAAATGGAATATTATCTGCTGATGATAACATGTTTTGTATCTTCAACTGGACTGGTATGAAGTGTATTCATGCTGGGTAGTTTTAATTTATAAGCTAAGTGATATATAGTGATTAAATGTATAAAATAAATTTAAAAAAAATTTGCTAACTTAAAAAAATGTTTTACTTCTTCATATAAATCTTACTATATTTGTTATTTTTGCACATATTTCATTACTCTTTTTAAAGATTCTTTTTTTAGAGAGAGATTTTTGCTTTAGGGCATGTGCACTTGCTGGAGACACAGAGACAGAGAGAAAGAAAGCAAGAAATCACTCCTCAGGGGGTTATGGTCACTTTGCAATCCCTTCTCCTCCATACTCCTCCCAAGATTTTGGGCACAAATGCACACATACCTGGAATGAGTTTTAAGTACCAGGTTGGGGACTTCAACCTCAGTCAACTATGTGGGAGTCCAGTGATGTAACCATTATGCTATATTCTGGTCCCCTTAAGAACTTCTGAACAATGAGTTAAAATGTATTCTACATTTTTCATATTTTTTACAATTTTGGGACCATCCCTATTTTTATATAGATTCAAGTTTCTATCTTGTATCTTCTTCCTATAGCCTAATAAATTTTCCACCCATCAGGTAGCACAAACTTGCTGAAGATAAATATTTAAAATAAAATAAATTTATTTTGTTTTATGAAATATATTTTAGTAGATACAGAAGTAGGCATAAGTTGATACTGTAAAACTGACTTTATTTCCTTCAGTTTTGTATTGCTTGTTTTGAGAAAGCTGTAGCAATTCTCATTATTTGATCCTCAACATACAGCTTTCTCTGGTTACTTTAAAACATTTGCTGTATGAATATTTTGAAATTTGTGATATGCTTTAGTGTGTGGGTATGTATGTTTGTTCTTATCTTGCTTGGGGATTTTTAAGAATCTTAACTCTGGGGACTGGCAGGTGGAGTGTTGGCTAAAGTCACTGGACTCCCACCTGGTTCATTGTGGTTCGAGTCCCAGACCTGGTGGTTTGCTGTCTCACTTTCTCTCTATCTCTCTCTCTGTCCCTCTCCGGTCAAACTGAAAGAAATAAATAAAGTTAAATAAAAGAGTAACCAAAAAAAAAAAGAAAGAAAAGAAAAAGATTTTTAGCTCTGTGTACATATGTGTGTCGCCAGAGAGACAGAGAGAGAGAGAGACAGAGAGACAGAAAGCGAGAAATCACTCCTCTTGGGGGGCTGGCCACACCGCAATCCCTTCTCCTCCATTCTCCTCTCCAGATCTTGGGCACGCACACTTATGTGCCCGGTGTGAGTTTAAGCCATGGGGTCCAGGACTTGAACCGCAGTTGACTATATAGGAGTTCAGCGACATAGCCATTATGCTAACTGCTGGTCCCCCTCATTAACTTTTTAAAAAATAGTATTATATGTTGAATTTTTTTGTTTCTTCACAGAACTACTAATTTCTTTTGTACACCCACCTATAAGATTGGTACGTTCTTTAATAATTTTTTTTTAGTTTTTTTATTTACGTATATTAACTGAACATGTTTACAGTGTACAACATGTTTTTCCCAACAAACATATGGCATGTGTTAGTTAATTCAAAGACATTACTATATAAGACTGCTAGAATTTGATTATGCAAAAAGTTACATTATTTGCTCCTTAGTTTTGTTTTTATAGGCATGTTTTTAAGCTTTTTTATGACCAGTCTAGAGTATACTTTACTGTTACGATGTCCCATTTGGGATCACTACTGAGTGCTCTGATTAGCCTAAGAATTTCCTGCACTCTTGGGTACAAATTTTAATATCTCCTAGTCCTTGTTCTGTGTAATCTCTAGACAGTTTCTGAATTCATAGCATCCTAATCATTCTTTCTTGCCTGGCATTGTGTAGCTTTACCCTACACATGTGCACGTTAGTATTCAATCAGTCTCAAAGACACTTCCAGTTTTGTAGAGGTGGTTATATGCAATGCTTCCTGCTTTTTGGTATTAAACGGTAGTTGCTTTGATGGTAAAACAAGTAAAAAAGAAAATTATGTGGTATAAAATTAGCCTATACATGACAAGTGTCTTGAATCAAAGATTTAGACTATTTAAAGTTTCAGCACTAAGATCAATTAAGTATATCAAGCAACATACGTTCATTATTCAGAGAGATTTGTAACTTGTAACAAATTTTATTTCTCCGATGTGGTAGTGGTAGCAAAAATCATTCCTGTATAACCTGCTCTTTAAAATTTTGTATTCATTTATAATAGAGTGTGTGTGTAGGTATATGTGTGTGTGTGAGAGAGAGAGAAAGAGAGAGAGAAAGAGAGATGTACCCTCCACAGGGTCTGGTCATGCCATAATCTCCCTCCTGTTTTCCATCCCTTTTATCTTGGGTGCATGTATCCATTTCTGGACTCTACATGCTTTTCTTAAGATGTAACTTTCACTTACGTTCTTTTGAGATATGGAATCTGTATTCTCTTTTATTTATTTGAATAGACTTGCGAGTATCTGAATTCTTTTTTTTTTTTAATTTTTAAAGATTTTCCTATAGGACGTGTGTGCTCGCCAGAAAGACAGAGACAGAGAGACAAAAAGTGAGAAATCACCCCTTAGGGGGAATGGCCACGGCACAGTCCCTTCTCATTTTCCTCCTGGGATCTTGGGCACTCATGCACATGTGTGAGTTTCAGCCACCGGGTCCAGGACTCGAACCACAGTCGACTGCATGGGAGTCCAGCAACATAGCCATTACTCCAACTCCTTGTACCGAGTATCTGAATTCTAAGACCATGCTCTGGAGGTGACCAGCTTATTCTTAACTCTCCTGGAAGCCTCATTCTGGGCACTCAGCAAACATGGTATGAGAAGCCATGTGGGAGCCTCTGTGGCTCATGGCACTATGTTCCAATAGCAGCCAAGTCCCACCACCTAAATCTGAGGCCAGGTGTCCTGTGAGCTTTGTACAAATAGAACAAAGTAAGTGACTATTGCTTTCAACTGCTAGTTTTCTTTCCAGCTTCTAAAGTTGTAAATGATTTCGGAGTTCACTAAAATTACTTTTCACCAACTATGATAATGTAATTTTTCTTTTTATGTTTTTGATGTGTACTTCATCCTTGTCTTTGTCAGCTTGAGCTACTATAAGAAGGTACCATAAACTGGCAGGCTTAAATATTAGAAATATGTTTCTCAGTTTTAGAGGCTGGATGTTCCACATCAAAATTCTAGCATGGGGATTTTAGTGAAGACCTTCTTTCTGATTTGTAGATGCCTGTCTTCTTGCTGTGTCCTTACATTGCATGGTAAGAGCCACTAAACAGCTCATGACAGCTCTAGTTTCATTATCTAATTATCCCATAAAGACCTTATATCCAAATACCATCACGTTAAAGATTGGGTTCCAACTTATTATATTTGGGGTGGGGGCATAAACATTGAGTCATTAACAGTCAGTATGTATTATTTCATTCATATGGTATTGAATTGAATTGACTTTTTATTGGGGAGTTTGATTTTTTTTTAATAAATTAGTTTCAGCAACTTTTTTTCTTCACCCACCCATTTTGTGTGTATATATATATGTGTGTGTGTGTGTATTTTTTAAATAACCATAATGACAAGGAGTTTGAAGGGACTACTATCAGCTTTGAAAGAAATACTTTTAAAAGTATGGATGAACAATAATAGAGAAATGAAAAATTATTAAGTAGGGCAAAGAAACTAGCCTATTGTATGGAAGTAAGGATATCTATATCTACATCTATGGAGGTAATTTCTTTCTTCTCCCAAATTTAAAGAGATTTATGATCTCAAAAAAGCCATGTAACATTGACAGTATCATCATAAATAAGGGATTTATTAGTACTGGAAAGCAGAATAAACCATGCTAGTTGATATAGTGTAAATTCATTTCCATAATAAGTTTATTTTTTTATTTTTTATTTTTTTTGTGAGGTTTTTGCTATAGGGCGCGTGCGCTCGCCAGACAGACAGAGAGAGACAGAGAGACAGAAAGCAGGAAATCACCCCCCGGGGGGAGTGGCCACGCCGCAATCCCTTCTCCTCCATTCTCCTCTCGAGATCTTGGGCATGCACGCACACGTGCCTGGCGTGAGTTTAAGCCACCAGGTCCGGGACTCGAACCGCGTTCGACTATGTGAGAGTACAGCGACACGGCCATTACGCTAACTGCTGGTCCCCAAAATAAGTTTATTTTATTCAGAAGAGAAATGTGTATCTATGAATGGGGAGAGAAAGATGAAGTGAGAGAGAAGCACCTTGACAAGGTCTGGTCATGCTATGATTCCCTTACTCCAACCCTTCAGCTCATCAAAACCTTTGGCATGCACATTTCACATGCGTTTTATGTCAGCCAGGATGGGGATCTAAATTTGTGGTCAGCCATTTGGCTTTTAGCATTACAATTCAGTATGCTACCAACTGCACCACAGAGAGTGGTTCTTAATGTCTTACTATAATAGTATAATTTTATTGATATATGTTTTAGTTTACCTGTGCTACTACAAAATATTTTATACCTGGTAATTTATAAACAATAGAAATTTATTTCTTACAGTTCTGGAGGCTAGAAAGTCTCAGAAGAAGGACATGGCAAATTCAGTGTCTGGTGAGGACTGCCTTTCTCTGTCTCCAAGATGGCTCCTTGTTGCTGCATTCCTGAAAGGAACAAAGCTGTGTCCTCACATCATAATGGATGGAAGGGCAAGAAGGTCTACCTCATTCTCTCCAGCTCTTTTAAAGAGACACTGATGCCATTTATGAGGGTAAAGTTCTCTGATCTAATCATTTCTCAAAGGTCTCACCTTCTAATATCACCCTGGTGATTTAAATTTCAGCATATGAATTTTGTGAGGACATCTACCTTGAAACTTACAGCAATATGATATCAAGATTATCTTCGTAGTAGTAAAGCAACTCTACATTAGATACAAGTATTATGAAAATTACATGTGAGAGACTGTTTACCTTCATAAATGGCATTCCATTAGTTCAGTTTTAACATTTTTTTCTAAGATGTATTATCTATTATATTTTATTTATATTTGTCTCTTTAAAATTTTACTTTTTAACATTTCTTTAATTTACACTTAATCCTGTGCATCATTACAGTATACACACAATTTTTTCCAGTATGAATGTAGTGCATAACAATCAAAAGATATTACTATATATATTTCATCAGCAAACTTTTTATTCATGTGTCTGTTAAACTTTTCTTCCCCCCCCATGCTCTCCCTCCAACCCCTTGTTACTTACCTCCTATTCCACTGTATCTGGTGTCCACAATTGCCCTCCCTGCTATTGTATCTTTCCATATTTCAGTTTCAGCCATAAAGTGTAGACATTTGTTGTTGAGCAGGGATAATGTCTCTCATAGTCTGGCTTACTTTGCTTAGCATTAAAGCTTACATAGTCATCCACTTTATATCAAGTGTCAGTGTCTTTTTTATGGCTGAGTAGTATTCCATAGTATATACATGTCACATTTTTTCAATTCATTTATTATATTTCAGTCTCTTTTAAAATTTATATTTACTATTATTTAAAAATCAGAGTCTATAAAATGAAAACAAAGTATTAAAACATATAAATAGAAATGTCAAATTAGTGAATAAAATTGTACATTTTTTTAATCACTGAAGTAAGTGCTCAGTGATTAAAATACAAATCACTTAAGAAACATGTTACTAAAGTAAGAAATTCTAAACCACATATTTATGTCACAAATGTCAAAAACTGAACTCTTAAGCTACTGAAGTTATTGAATAGAGATTTCCTGAAAAATCATAGCTAATGTAACATTTAAAGTGATATAGTGGGACCAGCAGGTGGTAGACTCTCACATGACTGATCACGGTTCAAGTTCTGAGTCTGGTGGCTTGCTTTCTTGCTTTCTCTCTCTGTGTCTCTCTCTGGTAAAATTAAAATAAATGAATGAATAAATAAAATAAATAATTTTTTAAAAATAATAAAGTTATGTAGTGTAACTATAGTCATTAAGGCAATGTGTAATTTTATTTTTCATTCTGGAAAACATGGTGGAATTATAGTCCAACTCTTCTTTGAAGTAATATCTATTCTTTTTTGGGAGGTACGTGTTTTCTGTAGGGCTTGTGTGGTTACCATAGAGAGAAAGTGAGAAATCATCCCTCGGGGAGAATGACCACATAGCAATCCTTTCCCCATTTTCTTCTTGGGTATTCTGAGCATGCGTGCATGCATGTGTGCCTGGCATAATTTTCAAGCCACCAGATCTGGGGGAATTCACTGGGGGGTAGTTCTCTGTAATATTTTTTCCTTGTAAACTGGAGGTTTAGCACTGGAGGTCCCCATTTTGACAAGAAATTCCATAGTCCAGAAATGGTATACATGACTCACTGGAATTCAATATATTCAAAGGTGCTTAGCTAACAAGAATATAGATATTAACAATGATAAATTGAATATTAGTGTTTTTCTCCCCCATGGTTTTGTAAAATACATTAGTGTATTACCCTAAGAGATAGATAGCACCAATAATGACTTAGATTTAATTTACGTCTCCTGCTAGGCCTTTCTTAAATCCAGACTCATACCACCTCATACCAACTACCAATTCCTATTGGATACATACAGAATACACATCTCTATTTCAAAATGTCAAAAACTGAACTCTTAAGCTACTCCCCAAATTTGTTCCACTCAGAATCCTCATTTCTATTAATGACAATAACTGTATCATTCTAGTTGCTGAGAACAAAAACTTAAAGTCATTCTAGATGTCTCTATCTCATATGGGACATCTTTCAGAAAATTTTGCTTACATATTAAAAACATGTTAAGATTTTTAAAAAGATTGTTACCAATCTTACTATCTCTGCCACCATTTTATTGTGAACTACTATGTCTCACGTGTCTTAAGTTCCTATTACCTCCTTTGCAAATCTCCGTTTACCAACTATTCACTACATATCACCAACAATTATTCTGCTGGTCCAGCAGGTGGCATGGTGATTAAGCTGGTTGTAACTCACCTGGTTACCTCTGTGTTTGTTGTTTGAGTCTTGGACCCAGTGACTTGAAAAGCATGCAGCACACACATACTTATATGCCCAAAATCTCCTGAGAAAATAAAGGAGAAGAGATTGAGGCACCTTGGCCATTCTTGCATGGTAGGGGCCTCTCTCTTTCTCTCCATGGTGACCATATGCACTTTATAGCAAAATGTAAGAACTAAAAACAAAAAAAAAAATGTGTTAAAAATATGCTAGATTTTTTTTTTTTCAAAATCTTGCTTCAATTACCTATCCTCCTCAGAGGAGAAATTAAAGGCCTGTGTGGTCTACCCTGTTATCAATTTGTTCTAATATCCAATTTCTTTTTTTTTTTGAAAAAAAAAAGGATTATATAATTTTATTTATTATTATTTTGGGGTATGTATTTTTAAATAGAGATATTTTGCTGTAGTGTGCATACACTTGCCAGAAAGACAGAAAACAAGAAATCTCTCCATGAGAAACCATGGGGTGATGGCCATGCTATAATCCCTTCTCCTCCATTCTACTCTTGGGATTTGGGGCATGTACACACATGCGCCTGGCATGAGTTTTAAGTTGCCGGGTCTGGGAATGGAACTGCAGTTGATTACATGAAAGTCCAACAACCTAACCATTCCACCATCTGCTGGTCCCAACTTTTTAAAATATTATTATTACTTTGTTTAAATTTGGTATAGAGTACATGTGCTCACCAGAGTGAGAGAGAGGGAAAGAAAGAAAGTAAGCTGCTGGGTTTGCGACTTGAACCCCTTCTGACCATGTGGGAGTCCAGTGTCTCAAACACCATGACACCTCCTGGTCCCCTCACTTTGAATTTTTATTCTTCTTTTTCTACTTCCCTTCATATTATCTTCTTTGCCATTGCTCAAAAATACCAAATACACTCTCAATTTTGACACTTACACTGGTTTTCCTTTTGCCGAGATTCATTCATCTAAAGTATCTATTTCACATCATTCAAATCTTAAAGCTAATCCTTTAACCTTATGTTATATTGCAATTTGTTATAAAATCTGACTGCATATGTGATTTTTAGCCATATCACTTCATTGTGCATATTATGATTTACTATCTTTTTTCTCATAGAATATTAACCCTATGAGGTTTAGGAAGTTTGTCCCATTTGGTCATTGATATACCCCAAGTACTTACAGAAGTACCTAGTCAGTTGTCACTTAATGGATGTTTATTCAGTGAATGACTATTTTACCAGACAGGTGAAATAAAACTCACAGACTTCATTATATATGATCACAGGAAATGATATAATGTGACTTTCTTGGATTTTTAATTTTTTGAAATCTTTATTTCCAAAAAATATGTATAATATTCAGGGTTTTCTGATTGGATTCAAGCATGTAAATACTTTATTGTGAAACTCATTCTGAAGAAATTAATGCCATGAACTTCTCCAGTAACACCTGAATACTAAATTTGTTGAGTATACGGTGTAAGACCAGGCCACAGTGCTAGGGTAATTTGCCTTCTAATTCAGACAAGTAAAAGTAAAAAACAACAACAACAAAAATACAAATGAATAAAAGAGCTAGCTCCCTGTATATTAGATTCATTATCTTGGCTGTTAGGCAATACATTCTCTTAACTATTCCATTATAAATAACTTTGATGGAGCACACTAAATATTCTGCTTTCTTATCAGTATTCTGATAAAAGTCAAAAAGAACTCTCTTCTACCTGCCCAGTAATACTTGATCTCAGTTTAAATAATCAGATGGTAGGATTGAGTTTGAGTCTGGGAAATATTGTAGATACTGAGCGCATGATAAACTTTTCATTCACAGGATCTGCAGTAGTACTGTCCATTGTAGTGACTTCATTGACACCAAAGCCTTCCTATTTTTTTTTTTAAAGAGTTTTCAAAACTGGCCTTCCAGAATCTTCCTGATCATCTACTTTTCATCATCTTCCAAACTCACATCAACTTTTGATCTTCTCCTTTCTATAGTCTTCTAACTTGGATTATGCTATAATATCAGGAATTTCTGTTTCTCATTACCAAAAATTATAATTTATGTAATAAAACATTATGAAAGACATTATAAAAGATAAGATCTTAGAATATTTGTGGATTGTCAGTCAGAGACAAGGTAACTAGTCCCAACTCTGCCACTTAGTAATCTTTACTCATTGTCAGTTTAATAATTTTGCAAATATTGATAAAGATGGCTAAATCTTGAGTTGAGTATAAACAAGAATGAAAAGACTGATATAGAAAGAAATAATTTACATTCACCTAGTAACTGGAGCCCATATATAAAAAGTACTTATTTTTATTTCCTTGAATGATTCATTGTTATCCTTTAATTTCTTCTTAAAACACATTTGTAGACTAATGTGTATGTTTCTTTTTCTAGTGATCTTCATTCTTATTGGCACTATCTGAATGAGTGCAATGCTATAGCCAAAAATTATAATGGGCAAAGTGATTTTCAAAACTACTACTCCTTTACATGAGTTAATACTTGTATTTGTGTTTTGTACATTTTAAAGTGTGAGTGTGTCTTGAACATCATGAAAAAAATGAACAGTTTATGCCTCATGTCTAGCAAAGAGGGGAAATACCATCTAGGCTTGCTCATTGTGTAGGGTGGGTGTATTTGTGTATGTACACATTTGTGTGTTGAGGAAGATTTCTTCCTCTTTGTTTTCATAGATATGAAATAGCTGAATAATAGCATAGTGAGCACTGCAGTGAATGTTTTCAGATTGTGAAAGAGCATTATTCTAGGGTAATGATATTTGAGTGAAGAGTATTCATAAATTACAGAAGTCCTAATCATTAACCTTGGAAGTTAATATCAGAGAGTGATATTCTATCATTACTAGAAAGATAGGGGTAATGTTTCTGCCACCCTAGTTGTCTTTATAAACTAGGGTCTGTGATCTTAGTAGAATCTGTAGTAAACAGAACTGAAAATCATAGCCAATATGTGTCCCAAACTGGGAATACCAGGAGAATTTCTATTATTTCTCATATCAGTTTCATAAAAGAATCTTCAATATGGGCATGCTATTATTTTATTAAAAACAGGATACTAGACTTAGAGGTGTGGATACACAATCTTACACAGCCATTGTTATTATCATTTTTAGTGGATATTTATACTTTTACATTTTTAAATTTTATTATATATATACATACATAAATATACATATACATTACTATATATATATATGTATATGTATATGGCTATAGGGTGCATGCACTTGAGAGAGAGAGAGAGAGAGGGGAAAGTGAGAAATCACACCATGTGGAAGATAGCTACACTGCAATTCCTCCTCCACTCTCTTCTCGAGATTCTGGGTGTGCACAAACACACACCTGGCATGTTTTTCAAGCTGTCAGGTCCAAGATTTGAACCTCAGAGTTGGTTATGTGGGTCTCTGTCCTACCTGCTGGCACTCTAAATATATTTTTATATTCTCACTAATTACCTAGATGAAACACAATTGTATTAAACTTGAAACAATACTATGTCTTTTTACTAATTCTAAAGAGGACCACAGTGGAGTCCCTATTACCACAGGATAATGGTATCTTACAAATCCAAAGAAAATGAATAAGTAAGTTGTATCTTGACAATTATACAGTTAAAATATTATGCATCAAAAATTAGGTTCACTATTTAGGTAAATAATTGAATTTGTGACTTATTTCCTTTCTAAATCAATCTTTAAATGCTTCCAATATGATTACTCATTGAGATATCTAAACTGTCTAAGCAATAGTAGAGAAGATACTAATTTCATGCGTTATGAGTTTTTACCAAGGGAAAAAGCTTTCTATGGAAAGCTTTATGGTTGACCTAATTCCAGGAGGGTACTCATAAAGCCTATCAACCAGTTCTGGAATATCCATATATGTGGTGTAGATTTGAATGAAGAGTTGTTACTTTAAAATAGGACTTGAGTAATAAAGAAAATGAACAAAGCAATTTCCACTGAGTGAAATATTCTTTTATTTGAAGTAATATATTGTGTTGTTGGAAAAGTCATGACATATTTTTCTGTTTTTCTATGCAAAAAAAGTGTCTTGAGTTTTCTGAAAACACAGTAGAACCAAATGTGATGTAATTATTTTGGCCCACCTGTCATACTTTAAAAGATTTATCTACTCTAAATATTAGGACCAACAGTTGCTGGACTCCCATGTAGTCGACCACAGTTCAAGTCCCAGACCCGGTGGCTTAAACTACTGCCAGGCGCATGTGCATACAAGCCCAAGATCCAGAGAGGAGAATGGAGGAGAAGGGATTGTGGCGTGGCCATCTCCACTTTCTGTCTCTCTGTCTCTCTCTGTCTTTCTGACAAGCACACATGCCCTATAGCAAAAACCTTTGAAAAAGAAAAAATCTGCATCTACTCTAAATATTTAATATGGTTATAAATTTCTTTTTAGGGGGGTTCTTGTGAAAAGTACTGAAAGTACATAAAGCTTCAGAAAGAGAGATTCAATAAAAGTTTGGAGGGCTGAAAGAGCAAAGTCGCTCATCTGGTAGAAACCAGAGAAAGCAGCTAACATCTCTAAATTAGGTTTGTGACTGAACAGCAATACATAAGTCATCAGTACTCTACATGTGTGCATGTGCCCTACTCTCCAAGACTTACTTGATTAGAAACTCTGAAATTGAAATATAGAAATAAATCTGTGTCTTAAAATGCTGTCTACATAATTTTGGTGCATGCTAGTCTTAGAGCTTGTCAGAAAACTATAGCAATCAGGAGAACATTTTCATAAACCCTCAGAGCATCCCATGTGTCTCAGCATACACTCCTTGCTAGAAGTGGATAGTCAGGGTTTCTAGACTAGGCAACACTAGACATTTCCCTATTCAGAAATGTTACCTCCAGGAATTCTCTTCTTTGTCTACAATATCAAAAACTTATTCTTCTCTATTGGGTAACTTCTGTAAATACTTAAACATTATCATTTTTCTTTATCGAAAAAAAAAGAGACAAGTTTCTCTTGATCCTACCAACTCCTTTAGATAATCTTCCATTGCCTTCATTTCAACAAAAGTACTTTAATCAGTTGTTTACAATGTTTACATTTTTTGGTCATTTTTTTCTCTTTTGAACTCATTTGAATCAAGATTTTTCTCCTAAATTACTATTTGCAAGATCATCAATGACTTCATCTTGTTAAATCCAATGTCTAATTTATTCTCAGATCTGTCTTTAAATTTAGATATTAGCTGAATTTGAAATGTATGTATTCTTGTTGAAATATTTTCTTTACTTGTTTCAGAACCACATACTTTCCTTTGTCCTCCATCATTTCTGATTGTTCCATTGTACAATTCTTTGTCACTTTTTCTTCATCTCCATAAGTTCTATTTATCAAGATGACTGAGAAATCAGTTTTCCTTTTTTTTTTTCGTGAAAAACCAAATTTAATGACCTTGTCAATATAGTCAAGTGATTTCTGAAGTGTAATGGAATTTAACGGAGAAAGAATTGCCTTTTTAACATGTGGTATTAGAACAAAGGGATATTCATGTGTAAAAAAAAAGAGAAACTTGAAATATACTTCATACTTTACCTGAAAATTAACTAAGATGTAATAATATACATAAATATAGAAGGTAAAACAGTAAGATAGTAGAAGCAATCAGAGAAAACTGTGATAATGTTTAGTTAAGATTTATATACAATTTTAAAAGAGCAAGCTATAAAAATGATAAATTAGATTTTATTAAAATTAAAACCTTGGTTCTGTGATTCTGCTAACTGAATTAAAAGATGACCATGAACAGCAAAATTGCAAAACTGACAGTTACATATGCACAGTATGTAAGAGAGGTCTTAGAATTCAATAACTAGAAAACAACCCAATAAAATGGCCAAAGGACCTAAACAAACACCTCATCAGTGAAGCTATACAATTGGTAAATAAGCATAAGATACTCAACCTAATTAGAAGATGCAAATTAAAATCATGACGAAATATCTCAGTATCTTAGTAGGCTCAGCCAAAACGAAATGCAAAATACTGGTGAGTACATACAACCACACTGGAAAACATTTTGCTACTATAGTTCTTATAAGCACCTATCATGCTTAGTAATCCTATTCTTAGGTATATTCAGAGAAGAGCTGGAAATTTTTGTCTCCAGAAAATAAAGTACATTTTATGACAACTTTATTCATAATAATCTATTAGTGGAAATGAACAGATTATTTTATGATGTCACTGGAGAAACTGGTTCAATGGAATACTACATAAAACATCTACTGATATAAAAAAATAAGTGTATCTTAAAAGCATTGTCTTAAGTGAAAAACAGATTCAAGAGGCTTCATAGTGTATGCCAGTGATACGGCATTCTGAAAAACAGAAAAGTAGGCACTGAAATATATCAGTGTTTGCCAGTGATTAGGAGAGGGGAACACCAAGAATTTTTAGTGTGATGGCTCTCTTTTATACTGTATCATTTTGAAGAGTGTAATAACTAGAATACAACAGAGTGAAATATATTTAATCCATTGACAACCTAAAATTTCATCAAATCTGAGTGATAATGTATCTGTGGAACCATCAGCACAATTAAGCTGAACATTCCCATCAGGCACCTTTGCAGCTGGCCTCTTCCTCTTCCCCTAGCTACAGACAACCTCTGAACTGTCCCTTGTCACTATATATGTTTCCATGGCCTGGAACTGTGAGTTTGTGAAGTATGTATTCACTTTTATCTCTTTTGCTACACATAGAAAAATTATTCTTAAATTCATCCACATTATTGTATATCAGTATATATATATGTTACAATATTTTATACATTTATAATATTTTCATAAATATTCTTTTAAAAAGATTCCACTTTTATTTGTATTTTTGGTATATATTGGGTTATCTGAAAAATCCTGATGAATTTTGCATAAAAAATAGAAAAATATATCACGACCTAATATGTATCTTTCAATATATGTCACTTACTTTAACCTAGCTCAGTCATATAGAATACTATTGTCATTTATATTAACCAATTTTTGGCTTAGTAAAATAAGTTAAAGTTAAAAGTGATATATGCTAACATTTACAGGTCTTATACTCCAATCATTTGCTGTTTATCTCATATAATATTTGTTGGCTATAGGTTGAATGAGGATATGCTATTGATACATGTCATGATTCAATATTTTCCAATTTATTTCAAAGTTTTTAAATATGTTGGTTTTAGTTATTAAGAATTCATTAAAGAGGGTAAAATATTTGGACCTGTAAAACTGTTGAAATTGAGAGCAAATAAATTGACACTGTCTCCTATTCTTATGTAAAACTTCATTTTGTTTAGATATTAATAATATTGCCATCAATGAAAATTTAATTATTTTTGTGTAAATAGGTTAGCACATATTTATTATTGTGCTATAACAAGCATAAAATCAATGCACTTCTCACCAATTATGATTTATTAAGAGTTAAATATAAACTCCCAGTTTATTTAAAACATAACACATAGGGCCAACAGGTGGCATGGTGGTTGGCACACTGATTTCTTACATGACTGACCAGGGTTCAAATCCTGGACCTGGTCAAATCCTGGACCTGGTCACTTGCTTTCTTATTTTCTCTCTCTCTCTTTCTCTCTCTGTCTCTCTCTGGTCAAATTAAAAGGATAAATAATAACAACAAAATTAAATAAATAAGTCTTTAAAAATAAAACTTAACACAAAAGCATAAGACTTAGGAATTCACAAATCAATTTGAAATATGACTATTAGATAATGTGTTTCTGGACTATTCAATAAATATTTGTGAAGGAATAAGAAATAATTTCATTATCTTTTTGTGATGTTTCTTTCACCGAGAAAAATGTATTTAAATACACTTATGACTGTAATTCTGGAAATGTGTAATTCCATGTCATGTGATAGAATAAGATATAGCTTGAGGGGTAATGCAACTGAGAAATTAAGCACTTTATTATTATTATTAGTAGTAGTAGTAGTAGTATTTGCCAAAAAGCATGTGCACTTGCCAGGAAGAGACAGAGAAAGGGAAAGTGAGAAGTCACCTCCACAGGGATGGCTATGCTATAACCCCTTCTCCTCCCTTTTTCTCCTGGGATTTTGAGCATGCATGCACACACTCCCAGCATGATTTTCAGTCAGCTAGGTCCAGGATTTAAACTGCAATCAGTCATATGGGAATCCAGCACCTTAACCACCACACCATCTGCTGGTCCTGCAAAATTAAGCACTTTCATAGAAGCTAGAAAGTAAAAAATGAAATTTGTGTTTTGAAATTTACCTATGCATAAAAATCATTTGTTCTCCATCGTATGTGAAGCTAAAAAAGTTGATCTCACACAGATACAGCAGACTAGTGTCTCCCAGAGGCTAGAAATTATATGGATAGAAAGAGATAGAGGCAGAGGTTGGCTCATAGGAAAAAAATTACACTTAAATAAGAGGAATAATTTAGAGTATTTTATAGCTTAACAAGGTGACTGTAGTTAACAGAAATTTAAGTATATTTTAATATAGCTAATAGAGAAAATTTCAAATGTTCTCAACACAATAAAAGGATAGATGTGTGAAGCGATGGATATACTAATTACTCTGATGTAATTATTACACATTGCATTCACATACCAAATATCATACTCTTGCCTATACATACGTACAATTATGTGTCAACTAAAAATAATTTTAATTAACAAATGACCAACTCTCATGGATTTGATGTACTGAGAGAAATGCAGCTTATAAATTTGCATTTGGAATGTAATTCTTTAAATAACATCTCTAAATTTATCATTATTTCTAGCATTTCCATGCTTAACAGTATCTTAAATTTTGACACTAAAATATAGAGAGGTGATTGTTTATCATTACATAATTCATGTGGAGATCATGAGTGAATATTTACATTCTACCAAAAATTTAGTTTTTCTATTTATTAATTTTAAAACATAAGCATTTTATAAAAGAAAAACAATCATATTCAGAGCTAACATAGCTGTTTTAATTTTCCATATTTTTCAGACTATAACATACAAAATTAGAAATGTTTCTTTGCATGTCTTGATATCCTATGCCCACATCTTTTTCTTTTATTCTCCTCACTTTTTATAATGTAAAATGTGTGCATGCATGTCCGAGAGAGAGAGAGAGAAAGAAAGCACCCTAGATGGAGTCTCATTATATTGTATCCCCTTCTCCCAGTCCTCCAGTGCCACAGAATCCTGCACATGTCCAGCATGTTTTTCAGGGATGTGGTTTCTGGCATTACAGAGCAGTAGCATTACCACAGTGGACAGTGCCTGTGTCATGACTTCCAGACTCTTGTCCACAGGTTGATCTCATACAGGTATTTATATTGTAATTTTTATTATTGTGGTATACAGTCACATTTTTACAGTGTTTAAATATATAACATATGTGTGTTTACTTTTCTAAGAAATTGTTTATATTCCTATAGAATTTTAGTATCAAGTAGTCTATAATTTGACAACTTAGATAAGCTTTTTTTCTCTTAAGGAATCATTTATTTAATTTTATTTATTAATACATTTTTTTTTATTTGACCAGAGAGAGACACAGAGAGAGAAAGGGAAAGTGAGAAAGCAAGCCACCAGGTCCAGAACTCGAACCATGGTTGGCAGTGTGGGAGGGTTCACTGCCTTAACCACCACGCCACCTGCTGGCCCTAGATAAGCTTTTTTAAAAAATTTAATTGTATTGGGTTAGCGTAATGGCTATGTCGCTGGACTCCCACGTAGTCAACCGCGGTTCACGTCCCGGACCTGGTGGCTTAAAACTCACGCTGGGCGCGTGTGCGTGTGTGCCCAAGATCCTGAGAGGAGACTGGAGGAGAAGGGATTGTGGCATGGCCATCCCTCCTGGGGGGGGATTTCTCACTTTCTGTCTCTCTGTTTCTCTCTGTCTGTCTGGCGGGCAAAAACTTGTCAAAAAAAAATATTGATTGTATTTATTATCATAAACTTTTTTATATTAATTGAATCACATATATCTTTACAGTGTATTACATTTCTTTTTCCAGCAGGATTATGATGCATATTCGTCAAGACGACATTACTATGCACATCATTATCATCAAATAGCTTTTCATAATTTTTTTCAGATTATTATCATTATTATTTATTCTCATTACTTTTTAAACATTCACTTACTATATATATAATTTGGCTTGTATAAAGAATTTACCCAACATGAAATACTTCTCAGATCAGTTCAGTTGAGAATATTATATAGGTTATCACCAACATGTAATAAACCATTTCTGAATCCCACTAATGTCATGCCTCTCTATTTGTTCTCTTGCTATCCTTCTCTCTTTTTTTTTTTTATGAGAGAGATCTTTTGCTATACGGTGCAGTGTTCACTGGAAAGACAGACAGGAAGTGAGGTATCACACCCCTAGCTGAGATGGCCGTGCCACAGTCTCCTCCTCCATTCTCGTCTCGGGATGAGATGCACCTATCATGAGATTTAAGCTGTTGTGTCCAAGACTTGAACTTTGGTCAATTACATGGGAGTCCAGTGACATTATCATTATGCCATCTGCTGGTCCTAGTCATACCACTTACTACACAATATCATTGTTTATCAATTAATATGTCTTTCTTTTTTTTATATTTAGTTAAATGCTGAAAATTCTTTTACTTGCTTTTATATCATTCCCACTATGTGCAGTGCCTGGGACATAGGAGCTCAGTAAATAGTTGGTACAGTCACCTTCAGCAAATTAAAACAGCATCATAATGGAATTCTAAGATCCTGTGTACAGCTTAATGTTTAGCTTTGGTTTTGAGATCACAGTATTGAGATATGAAATCATTGTCATTCTCTTATTGCTCTCATCTCAAATTTTTCTAGATACAAGTGACAGTACTCTCTAAAGAAGCCATTGTGCCCACTGTGAGTAATTTATTCCAGCAACATAATCCTCTTCCATGTTTTTTAGCATCAAACTGGTTGACTCTTTTAACACAGTATACACTAACATGGCTGAAGAACAATGCATAACTGATGTGAGTGGAGTCCTTAAGCATATTTAATATTTTTTATCATCTGAACTCTTACGAATCTCCAACTTCAAGGATTCACCTCTCTAGAAAAGATCACAGGACTTCCCTGCCACGTTACCTTTAGCTGTCACCCTGTACCTTTTAAAATAAAATTACATAGCTGTTCACTTTCCTATTGATCTAAACAGAACATGCACCTTAGATGAACCCTCATTTTTCTTTCAGTATGACATCGTGGGTTACTTTAATTCTCAAGAGAAGAAATTAGAAATGAGGCATTGCATGAAAATGTATGTTATGATTTCATTTGAGAACCTAGTTATTGTGTGTCAGTTTATATGAAATGTTTTACACATTGTGAATCATTTAATCAATGCCATTTTTTTTTCCTTCAAATTCCCTCTTTGTTGCTTTCTTAAATTTT
>NW_006159540.1:388571-448824 GCF_000334495.1 Tupaia belangeri chinensis
TCTGGAGTAAGATTTCTCTTAGAAATTATTCAGGTGATGATTTTATTTCATCAAATTAAAGACTATGGTTTTAATTTGTACTAACGAAATAATCTCCCTCTAAAAATGGATTTCACTATAATTTTTAACATTTAAAATGGGATTAAAATCATTCTTTTTTAAGTGCTATAGTAATAAAGTGTACAGATAAAGGCAAAAATATTCTTTCTGGTACTGAAAAATTTATAATTTAGCGTTAGGTGTGGAAAATTTATATGAGCTATTAAATTATAATATAGCAATGTTTGCATTTAGTTGTTATTACCAATAAAATACATAAAATTATTAAAATGATAAAAAAAGTTCTATGAAATTAGAAAAGATTAGTGCTTTGGATCTCTGATTTCTGTTATTCAGTGATTATTCAGTGTAGACATTAGGCAAGAAAAAAAGATTATTTTACCTGACTTCAAAGCATTTCATTTTATTTCTTAGGAGAAATTAAGAATTGTTATTAATTTTCTTTGAATGTTTGGTAGGATTCACTCATGAAGTCATAAATACCTAGGCTTTTCTTTTTTTGGAACTTTTAAATTTGTAACTTAAATGAATTTATTATTTCTTAGCTCAAGCTTTCAATTTCAACTTGATTCAATTTTTTTTTCTTTTTTTGAAATTTTTGTTTGTTTGCTTGCTTGTTATAGGGTGCATGTATTCACCAGATATTCAGAGAGAGACAGAGAGACAGAAAGTGAGAAATCACTCCCTCAGGGAGATGGCCAGGCTGCAATCCCTTCTCCTTTATTCTCCTCTCGGGATCTTGGGCACACACACATGCCCCTGGCATGAGTTTAAGCCACTGGGTCTGGGACTCGAACCGCTGTCGACTACATGGGAGTTCAGTGACACAGGCATTATGGTCCCTTGATTCAAGTTTTGTAAATTGCTGGTTTTTTGGAGTTCATACATTTCTTCTAGGTTATCCAATTTATTGACGTGTAATTGTACATGTTATCATCACTATGTAATAAATCATTACTGTGTCCCACTAATGTCATGCCTCTCTATTTGTTTTCTTGCTATCCTTCTCTATACTCATCCTTTCAATCTTTCCTTCATGCCTTGCTTAGTCTTTTTTTTCTTTTCTTTTTATTTTATTTTTTTTTATAGAGAGAGATCTTTTGCTATAGGGTGCAGCCACAGTGGCTGGACCAAGGCACTTTCCCACCAACAATGTAGGAAAGTTCCTCTTTCACCAGAACCTTGCCAACAGTTTATCCTTTGTTATATTTTTAATCTTCACCATTCTGATTGGGTTATGTGGTATTTCATTGTGGTTTTAGTCAGCATTTCCCTTATGATGAGGGATGTTGAGCATTTCCTCATATGTTTTTCAGTTGTTCATATGTCTTCCTAAGAGAGTTTTTGTTCAGCTCACTTTCTCATTTTTTATGTGGGTTAATAATTTTTTTGTGGGGTTGAGCCACCTGAATTCCCTTTATACTCTCATTATCAGTCCCTTAGCTGAGACATAGTTTATATAAATATTCTCCCATTCTGAGGGTTGTAGTGCAGGAAATTCTTAATCTGATGTTATTCTACTTGTTTATTTTGGGAATTATTGCCTGTGCTTTGGGAGTTCTATTTAAGAAGTCTTTGCCTACCCCAATGTCTCCCAGAGTTTCCCCAGTGTTTTCTAACAGTAGTGTTATAGTTTGAGGTCTTAGGTTTTAGATCCACTTTGAGTTAATCTTTGTTAATGATGAAAGATAAGAATCTGGTTTCATCTTTCTGCAGGTGAATACCCAGGTTTTTTTAGCACCATTTTCTAAAGAGATTTTCCTTTTCCCACTGGATTGACTTTGTAAAAATACAAGGCTGTATGTTTTGGGGTTTATTTCTTTGGTCTCTGTTCTATTCCATGGTCCACTTGTCTGTTTCTGTGCCAGTACCTGCTGTTTTAATGATCACATTTTAATGGTATATTTTTGGGTCAGGGAGTGATATACTGCCTACTCCACTCTTCTTACACAGAATTGCTTTCGTAATATGGGGGCTTTTATGAGTCCAGAAAAAATTTATGATTGTCTTTTCTAGTTCTGTGAAGAATGTCTCTAGTAATTTGATTAGAATTGTGATAAGTATATAAATTAATGTGGGTAAAATTCCCATTTTGATTATATTAATTCTTCCAATACAGGAACAGTAGATGTTCTCTCACTTTTTTGTGTCATTTTCAATATATATTTAAAGATTTTCATAGTTTTCCTAGTAAAGGTCTTTGACTTCCTAGTTAGGTTTATCCCTAGGTATCTTATACATTTTGTGGCTTTGGTAAAAGGAAGTCCTTTCTTCCGTTCTACCCTTGTCAGCTTGTTCATATATAGAAATGCTATAGATTTTTGGATGTTTACTTTGTCCCTGCCACTTTACTGTATTCATTTATTTTAAGAAATTTTTTTTATGGATAGCTTTGTGTCTTTTATGTATTCCATCATGTCATCTGCAATAAAGATATTTTCAACTCTTCTTTGCCTATTTGAATGCCTTTTATACTGTTCTCTTTTCTGATTGCATTGGCTGAGACTTCCAGCACTTATTAAAAGTAGTAGAGAAAGTGGGCAGCCTAGTCTAGTATCAGTTTTTAGTGGAAAAGCTTTGAGCTTTTCCCCATTCAGTATAATATTAGCTATACTTTTTTTCTATATGGATTTTATTATGTTGAGAAATGTCCTTTTTATACCACTCTTACTGAGAGGTAATTATGAAAGGATGTTGTATTTTATCAATTGCTTTCTCTGCATCAATTGAAATGATCATATGATTTATTTTTCTTTCTGTTAATATGATGTATTATATACATGGTCTTGCATATGTTGAACCACCCTTGCATATCTGGGATAAAGGTGCCAGTTTTTAGAGGAAAATTTTTTCCTTTGCCCCATTCAATATAATGTTAGCTATAGGTTTTTCATATATATGGCTTTTATTGTATTGAGAAATGACCCTTCTATGCCAATTTTTCTAAAAGTCTTAATCATGAAGGAATGTTGTGTTTTATTGAATGCTTTTTTCTGCATCAATCGAAATGATCACATGGTTTGTATCTTTCTTTCTACTAATATGGTGTATTATGTTTCTTATTTTGAGTATGTTGAACCACTCTTGCATCCCTGGAATAAAGTGTACCTGTTTGTGATGAATAACCTTTTTAATTGTTGTCGGGTATGATTTCCAGGTATCTTGTTGAGAATTTTCACATCTATATTCATCAGAGATATTAGTCTGTAGCTTTAATTTTTTGCCATGTCTTTATCTGTTTTAGGAATGAGGATGATGGAGGCTTCATAAAATGAATTTGGGAGGATTCCTTCTTTTTGAATCTTTAGAAATAATTTGAGTAGAATGGGGGTTAACTCTGCTTTAAAAGTTTTGTAGAATTCAGAAATGAAGCCATCAGTATCTGAGCTTTTCTTTTTTAGGAAGTTATTTATTACTGATTCAATCTCCTAGCTTGTTATGGGTCTATTCAGGCTTTGTATATCCTCCTGATTTTATCTTGGTAGATTATATGCATCCAGAAATTTGTCCATCTTATCCATATTCTCTTGTTTGTTGGCATAGAGTCGTTTTCTTATGTGCACTACTTGCTATGAATTTCCTTCTTATGACTGCTTTTACGTTGTCTCATAGATTATGGAAACTCATGTACTCATTATCATTTGGTTCCATAAATCTTTTGATTTCAGACTTAGTATCTTTGAAAGTTGAGAAGTCATTCAGGAGTAGGTTGTTAAGTTTCCATGTGTTCGTATTTTTTCAAGGATTTTTCCTGAAATTAATATCAAATTTAATTCCATCATGGTCAGAGATGTTGCTGGATCTAGTTTCTATGCCTTTGAATTTGTAAAGGCTTGATTTTTTTCCCTATCATATGGTCAATCTTTGAAAAGTTTCCATGCAGGAGTGAGAAAAATGTATATTTTGTGGCCTTATGGTGGCAAGTTCTATAGATATCTTCAAGTCCATTTGATTTATAGTATCATTTAGGTCCTGTATCTCACTTCTTGATTTTTGTCTAGAAGATTGATCTAAAGGATATAAGGGGTGTTGAGACCCCCAACAATTACATTGTTAAAACCTATCTCTCCTTTTAGCTCTAGAAGTCTTTCCCTCACATGTTTATGTGATCCTGAGTTGGGTGCATATATATTTATATGTTATGCCTTCTTGATGAGTTAGCCTTCTTTGTACTATGTAATTTCCTTCCTTGTCTCTTGTTACAGTTTTTGTCTTAAAATCTATTTTGTCTGAAATTAGTATTGCTACCACAGCCCTTTTTTGATTTCCATTTACATAAATACCCTTTTCCAGCCCTTCACTTTCAGTCTATGTATGTCTTTATTCATAGGTACATTTCTTGTAGGCAACAGTTAGAGGGCTTATGCTTTTAATCCATTCAGCCAGTCTGTATCTCTTAACGGGCAAATTTAATCTAGTAATATTAAATATTATTATTGGTATTTCTGGACATGTTCCTATCATTACATGAGCCATGTTCTTGGTTGTTTTATGTTCTCTTATATCTCTATCTCTCTTTCTTTTGTGTGTGAGCATGAACTCTATCATAAAAAACAAATATCATACTCAATTACATGTGGTCTATAAGAAACCCACTTCAAATACTAAGGTACATACAAATTAAAAGTAAAGCACTGGAGAAAGACATACCAGAAAAGACTTCAAAGCAAAGAAAAGTATCAGGAAAAATTTCACAACAATAAAGGGGGTAATACTCCAAGAAGACTTATTTGCTCAACAACAACAGAATAGATATTCTTCTCAAGATGAAAAAAAAAAAAAAAACATTCACCATGACAGACCACATTATTGGACAAAATCACAGCATAACAAATTTATAAGTATAAATACAATGTCCACTTTTAGATCAAAGTGGATTACACTAGAAATCAATAACAGAAAAATAGCTGAAAAATTCCAGAATATTTTGTCATTAAGCACAGCACCAAATGACACATGGATTCAAAATAAAATATTAAAAACGATTTTAATGAAAATGAAAATACAATTTCTCAAACTTTGTTGGATGCAGTGAAAACAGTACTCAGAGGAAAATTTATAGCATTGAATGTATATATTAGAAGACGAAAAAAATCTAAAGTCAAAAGTATAAGCTTTCGTTTTGAAAAGTAAAATAGTAATAGGAAATTAAATCCATAGTAAACAGATAAAATAAATAATTAGAAAATAAATAAATACAATTAAAACCAGACAATGGAGAAACTTGATTAAACCAAAAGCTGTTTTTTTGTGGAAAGATCAATAAAATTGATAAATCTCTAAAGCTTTAGAAAGATTAAAAGGAGAAACACTCCAAATATAAACATCAAAATTATAGTGGCATTCTCACTAATGGATAATAAAATCATAAGAAACTGTAGTGCAAGCAACTCTATCTCTGAAATTTGATACTCTAAATTGGGCCATGAGAAATAATCAGAATAGGCATATAACATAAAATATAATACTAAGCCTATTAAATAAATGATATGAATAATTAATAAGCCTTTAAAACAGAAAGTACCATTCTTAGATGGGTTCCCTGGTGAACTCCACCATATCTTTAAGAAAGATAATATTTCTCTATAATCCTAGAAAAAATGAAGCAGAGAACTTAATTTCTAACTTATTATGTGAGGCAAACATTAACCTAATACAAAAACAGAAAAAATGGGACCAGCAGTTGGCGTAATGGCTATGTTGCTAGACTACCATGTAATCAACTGCAGTTCGAGTCCCAGACCCAGTGGCTTAAACTCATGCCAGGCATGTGCATGCATGTACAAATCCTGAGAGGAGAAGGGATTGTGGTGTGGCCATCCTCCCTGGGGCGGAGGGGAGGGGATTTCTTGCTTTCTATCTGTCTCTCTCTGTCTTTCCGGTGAGCACACACGCCCTATAGCAAAAATCTCTCTCTCTAAAAAAAAAAAAAAAAAAAAAAAAAATTACAAAAAGGGAAAACTGAAATCCAAATGATCTTTTATGAGCATAGATGAAAAATTCTCTAAAAATATGAGCAAACTGAATTCATGATACATAAAAATACTACACTATGATCAAGTGGAATATATCTTATATATATTAAATGTCTGGTCCAACATTTGAAATTTAACTCTACGTTAGGCTAAAGAATAAATATTATATGATCATATAAGTAGGTGCAGAAAAGAACATTTAACAAAATCTAACACCCATTCATGATGAAAATTCTCAAAAATTTAGAAATTTAGGTGAACTCTCTCTACTTGACAAAGAACATCTACAGATAAACCCCCCATATCTACAATAAACATCATACTCACTGGAGCAAACAAGATGCTTTCTAGCTAAGATTAGGGAAAAGGCAAAGCTATCCACCCTTGCCATTCTTTTTCAACATTGTACTGAATGTCCTACCTAATTTAATTGTAAAATAAAAGGTATAAAGATTAGAAAGAAAGAAAGAAAGCTGCTTTTGTGCACAGATAATTTGTCTTCTTAAAAAAAAAAAAACAAATTAAAAAATGCAATACATATGAAATCCTCCTACAACTTAAATATATTTATAGTAAGGATGTCAAATATAAAGTTAATAAAATTCCATTATTTTCTTATATGACATTAATAATTAAAATATAAACTTAATACAGAATAGTACCAAAAAGTAAAAGTAATATTTAAGAGTATTACTTAGGTATGCATGTAACAAATTATGTACAAAAACTACATAAAGGAAATTCAGAAACTCTGATAAAATTATATTGTTATGATATTATCATTTATTACACAGAGCATATTATAATTAGTTTGAAAATATTTTAACACAAATCAAAATAATTTTGCTCTTCATATAATGCTGTAAATTTCTTTGAATGGAAAATTTAAGAAAATAAACACAAAATAAAATAAAAATCTATGAAATAATGTTTATATTTTGTAGTACAAATACAAAATTAAAAGGATAATTACAGAAAAAAATAATAAAAGCTCTGATAAAATGAATTTTAAAAATTCTAAGTAAATGAAGATATATGGTTAACACTATAAACTAAATATTTATATGTTGAAAAATTTATATCTTGAAAATGTGTTGGTTGAAGTCCTATTTTCTAGTGTAATGATATTTAGAGCATTTAAGGAATAATAAGAGGGACCAGCAGATGGCATAACGATTATGTCATTGAATTCTCATATAGTTGACTTTGGTTTGAACCCTGGATCTGGTGGCTTAAAACTCACGGCAGGTGCATGTGCATGCATGCCCAAAATCCTGAGAGAAGTCTGGAGGAAAAGGAATTGCACCATGAGCATTTCCTCTGGGGGGTGATTTCTCATTTTCTGTCTCTCTGATTCTCCAATGGGTGCATGAGCCCTATAGTAAAAATTCTATAAAACAAAAAGAAGTAATAATATCATGAAAGTGGAGCCTTCATGATAGAAGCCATCATGATAGACAATATATGAGAGAGATAATTTCTCTCTTTACTAGAGGGGTTCGACAGGAGATTTTGAGCACGTGGAAGAAATAATAGATAAATTTAAAATAAAATCATTGAAATGATCTTGTCTAAGTACTAGAATGAAAAACAATGAGACCGACAGTAGCATGGTGATTAAGGTGGCTGTATCCCACATAACTGACTGTAATTTGAGTCATGAACCCAGCAGCCTGAACCCAGCTGGGTATATGTGCTTGTGTTACCAAAATCCCAGAAGCAGAAATGAGGAGAATGGATTGCAGTGTGACTGTGCCTCATGGGGATGCTTGCTTGCTTGCTTTCTCTTTCTTTCTTCCTTCCTTCGTTTCTTTTTTTCTTTCTTTTTCTTTCTTATTTCTTCTTTCTTCTTTTTTTAAGAGAGATTTTTTGCTATAGGGTGCATACACTTGCCAGAGAGACAGACAACGAGAAGCCATCCCCCAGGGGGGATAGCCATATCATGATTTCTTCTCCTCTATTCTCTTGGGATTTTGGGCACACATGCACATGCACCCAGAATGCATTTCAAGCTATTGGGTCTGGAATTGAACTGTGGTCAGCCAGGTGCTTTCTAACTTTCCTTTTTTCTTTCTCTCTCTCTGGTGATCACATACACCCTTTTTTAAATTAAAAAATGAGAAAAAAAGAAATGAATAAAAAGAACAAAGAAAAGTAAATACTGCCTGAAAGACCTATAGGACATCATAATCAGATTCAAGTATAATTATAGAAATTTCAGAAGGAGCAGAGATAAGAAACATTATTTAAAGAAATAATGGAAAAAACTTCCTAAATCTGACAAAAGAAATAAATCTGAAAATCTAAGAAACTTCAAGATACATTACAATCAAACTTTATAAACCAAAGAGAATTTTGGAAAGATGATGAAGCAGGAAGCACCAGAAATCTGTTTACCCAACTAAACAACAATTGTTTCTGACAGAATCTGTATGATGTAACTGTTTGAAAATCTAGAGTCTGCTGAAGGCTTGCATCTTTTCTTTCCCATTCAGAGGAAAAATATAAATCAACAGAAACTGTTAATGAAAAAGACCTGATACAGATGGACACGAAAAAGACTTTAAAACAATGGTGTTAAAATGATCAAAGAATGAAAGAAAATGTAAAGTCAAGAAAGCTATACATCAGCAAAATTAAAATAGTAATAATAAAAAAACTAAATAAAATCTGAAAGGAAATCTGTAACCAAACATTAATAAAACTGAAATGACAAAGTTACTAGAGGGATTCAAAGATTTGAGTAGACAGATGAAGACATCACAAATTGTTTTATTTTTTTAATTTCTATTTAAATTTTTGGAACATAAAATTATACTGTTGGGGCCTTGGCAGGTGGTATGGTGGTTAAGGGTGCTGGACTCCCACATGGTAGACTACAGTTTGAGTCCCGGACCTGGCAGCTTACTTTCTTACCTTCCCTCTCTCTCTCTCTCTCTCACTTTGTCCCTCTCTGGTGAAAACTAAAAATAAAATAAAGGAATAAAGTTAAATTTTAAAAATTCTTAAAAAAAATTCTTTAAAATTGTAATGTTGGAAAGGGGGAAAACAGGGTTGGGGGCGGACAAAACTCCCTTTGAAGGTGAAACATCACAAAATTAGTTAGGTTAATGGAAATGATGATATTACAATCAAGTAGACCAGTGATTTTTTGTAGATGCAACTAAGAACTCTTCCAGCTCCCACCAATTATCTAGTTCCAAGCTACTTTACAATTTTTTTAGCACTTGTCATAGCAACACTTATTTCTCAATATCAAGTTCTGCCTTAGCCAATATGGGCTTCTATAACAGAATACCATGTACTTGGTGGCTTATTTGATTATTGTATTTTATATTTCAGTTATTGTAGTTTTCAGCTTTATAATTCCTTTGTGTTTTATTTTTATTATTATAGTTATATACACAAAATATTTTGCTATTTTAACCATTTTAAATATATAATGAACCAATATGTAAGTACATTCATAATGTGTAATTATCATATCTTTTATTTTGAGAACTTATTTATCCTCCCAATAAGAACTACCCATTAAAGAATAACTTCATTTCTCCCTTTTCCCAGTTACTGTTAATCTGCATTCTATTTTCTTTATAAATTTACATATTCTATGTAATTCATCTAAGTGTAAAACATGTATTTTCCCTTTGTATCTGGTTTATTTCACTTAGCATTATATTTTCTAGGGTCATCTCTGTTGTAGACAAATTGAGTTGAATTCACTTTGTGAAATAATCTTGCTATGAGCATTCATTGTACATATATCAGTTTGAGTCTTTGAATTTGTTTATTTTGGGTATATATCTACAAGTGGAATTACTTGATTATGTGATAATTCTATGTTTAACTTTTGAAGACTCTTCATACTTTTGCTGCAGTGGATGTTTAGTTCCTTTTTAAAATTTCTTTTTATTGAATTTTGTTCATAAATTGTTTGTTCATACGTTGTTAATTAAATTTTTATAATGTTTTTGTCTTTATTCTTATTTTGTTCATATATTGTTTTCTTGATCTCCTTTCATCATTTTTTTTTAGAGGATTTTTTGCCATGAGACACGTGTGTTTGCTGGAGAGAGACAGAGTCAGTGAGAAGAAAAATGAGAAATCATTCTCTGGGGGGCATGGCCAAACCGCAATCCTTTCTCCTCCTTTTACCTCCTGAGATCTTGGGCACATATGCACACACACACCTGGTGTGGTTTTCAAGCCACTGTTTCTGAGGTTTGAGCGATCATTGTCCATGTGGAAGTCCAGTGATATAAGCACTATACCATCTATTGGCCCCTGGATTTCCTTTAGCCTTTGTCTATGTTTTTCTTTAGTTCTTTGGGTATATTTAAAACAGCCTATGTATAGTTAGTCCAAGGTATAAACTTCTTCAAGTATGAGTCTTGGCTTTAATTTTCTTTCTGTAAATGGTGATTCCTACTTGTTTGCATTTCTTGTGTTTAGACTTTGAAAACTGGGTATATGAATATAATTATGTAGTAACTTTGGGAACTAGCTCTTTCTCTTTGCTAACAGTTGTTGTGTTTTGATTTTTGAAGGTTGTGGTCGTCTGTTTAGTGACTTTCTGAACTATTATGGCTGAGTGTATTCCTTGTCTTTTGTCATAACTGAAATCTAAGTTCCTAAGTTTGATGTGGGTTCTGAAAGATTTCTTTGAACAAAGGGACCTAAAAATAAGTATAAAACAAAACAAAGAAACAAGCAAAAAAGCACATCTTCCAATATGGAGTAATTAAATCTGTGCCAGAATATTCCTTCAATACTTAACCAGGCTTGCACTGAGACAAAAGATTAATCAGAGATGAAATCTTAGCCTTTCTGTCCCTTTCTGAACATAGATCTACCTATTATTACCCACCATTTTTCAGTTACCATTTTTTTTGATATTTGACTTGCTACTATAAACTTTGGACTATTTTTCCAAATTATGAAAAAGCTGACTTTGATGATTTTGCTTGGAATTGCTTATCCTATCAATTTCCTGTAATGGAGACTAAGGTTTGTTTTGTTTTGTTTTGTTTAATTGATTAGTGGATGTTCTGATATTAGGCTATTGGGAAAGTCATGAAGTATTTTTCTATGCAAAAACGTGTCATGACTCTCTAGACAACCTAATATTATGTATGGATCTACTTCGATTGGCTAGTTCCAGTGAAAGAGGAATTTTTAACTGAAAATCTGAGTTTCAGATTAAATTTAAATCAATATTTAAACTTTAAATTAAATCTTGACCTACTGTTTCTTTTCTAACTCAAGGTACATTTTAGCAATATACTCATGTCAACAACATATTCAATAAATCATTTAAAAGATCAACAAAAATTGAATCCTATGAACTATTTTTTTGTAATGGCATTTAAACCTTTATTAGTAAAGATAATTATCTGTATGCAATAATCTGTACACTTCTCATATTACAATAAACATATAGTTTCCAAATTACCACAGTACAGAGCTAAGCTATTATCCATGTGTTAAATATGGCCTGTCACCAAGTTAAGAATGAATTTTATTAATTACAAAAAAAATGAAAAATGTATGTTGTGAAATGTAAAAATTAAATTAAATTAAGTAGTGTCTGCAAAGTTTCATTGGTGGGACCAGCAGATGGTGTAATGGTTATGTCACTGGACTTCCATGTAGTTGACCATAACTTAAGTCCCAGACCCAGCCAATTTAAAATTCGTACTGGACATGTGTGTGTGTGTGTGTGTGCCCAAGATCCTGAGAGGAGAATGGAGGAGAAGGAATTGCAGCATGGCCGTTTCTCCAGCGAGTGATTTCTCACTTTCTGTCTCTCTGTCTCTACGGAGGACACGTGTGCTCTATAGCAAAAACCTAATGAAGCAAAACAAACAAAGTTTCACTGGATCACATCCACATCCATTTGTTTATGGGTTTTCTATGGCCGCTTTTGTTCTGCAATAGAACAAATGTATAGTTTCAACACAGACCGTATGCTCTACAAATGAAAAATGTTTATTATCTAGTTGTTCACCTAAGAAAATTTTTAATTTCTGTTTTAGTACAACATAAAGAATCAACAACCTGGGAAATCAATTCAGTGCCTTATGAATTTATAAACATTCTCTGGATCAATAGCTAGAAGACTAATGTTAAATCTAGAAATTCTTGTTTTTGCAGATTTCACCAGGTAATAATATATTTTTTTCAATTCAAAGTTACACTTTTAGCATCTTTACCTCATTAGTTTAGTTGAGAAAAAGGACAATGTGTCATCTATTAATAAAATGTTAATCTAATGTAAACCTTTTCTGGATGAAGGTTTTTACTGGAACTTAACTGAGAACTTTAATCATTTCTTTCCATAATATCGACAGCTTTCAAGGACTATTCTGAACTTGATGTTTTTTTTATCTATTTGAGTTATAGAAAACTGTACACTTCCTTTATCAATAAAAAGCCTCTTCCATCAGAGAGTCCATTATACTCACCTATTAAATCTTTAAATTCAAAAGTTTGTGAATCAAGAGTGCTTTATACTCTTACAGTGAAATGTATAATGTTGAAAGACAGCTTATAGATATCTGACATCTAAGTCTGAGAAACATCTCTGGTTTGGCTGACATATGTAAGGATATTTTCAACAACAAATGCACACTGATGTAGAGTTAGAGCTATCTCTCCAGAAAATAATCTGAACTGGACTTCTAGTTATTTTTCAACTATCTGTTTTGAAAAGGTCTCTCTATCCATAGCTTATACGATTTGTATGGTCTTTGAGATCAATTGATTTTTAAGAGATTACAAGTAGACTAAACCACTAATTGAAAAATTTCAATGCTATTTATATCTAAAAATTCGATTGTATAATCACTTTTTCTTCTTTAGAGCTCCCTGTCATAATTATACCGATTAACTTCATGAAATGGAATTCAATTTTGTAAAACAGAATGTTCTCAGATGTTCCTGACTTGACACTACTGCTGTTAAGAAAATTTAGATAGATAAAAGAGAGGGCATCACATTCTCTAGAATTTTATAACTCAACCTATGGGTAGGTGCTGATAATATGGTAATCTCTGTTGGCTGTTCTGTATTTCTGTTGGATATTTTTAACACCATCTTAGGATTCCCAAAACAAATATACTTAAGTTAGAATATTACAAAGTAACAAGGTTAGCTGATTTTGGAAAATTTCTTTTTAAATTTATTTTTAGAGCTTTGACATAGGGTATATGTACTAGTAGAGAGAGGCAGAGAAAAATGGAGAGCAAGAAAGAGAGAAATCAACCTTCATGGGAGATAACCACATCATAATCTCTCCTCTACCATTTTCCTCCTGGGATTTTGAGCTGGCATGCACACGCATCTGGCATGATTTTCAAACCACCAGGTGTGGGACTCAAACCCTGGAATTGGCCATGTGGGAGCATAGCACCTTAACCATCATACCACCTGCTGGCCTCATAAAATGTATTTTATAACTGCACTAGCTAGTCCTATTTTTCTATTTTCCCCACTACTATTTATGTCTTTGCAAATTGAATCTTAATTTTTTTAAGAGAGATTTTTGCTTCAGGATGCACGTGCTCTTGGGAGAGGCAGAGAGAGACAGAGAGACAGAAAGCAAGAAGTCATCCCCCAGGGGATGGCCAGTCCTGAATCACTTCTCCTCTAATGTTTTTGGGATTTTGGGCATGCATGCACATGCACCTGGCATGAGTTTTAAGTTGTTGGGTCCAGGACTTGAACTGCAGTTGACTATGTGAGAGGGAGTCTAGTGGCATAACCATTATGCTATTTGCTGGTCCCGAATCTTGATATTTATGTTCATGTAAAATATTTATATAAATGATAACATAACAATTGATAATACATTATCCACAAATGTTTCCATATCTGAAGAGGTTTTTTTTTTTGTTGTTGTTTATTTATTTGCTTGTATTTAGTACAAGGGGCATTTTATGTATATATGCCATTTTATCCAGCTATGACTCAGATGGTGCTTTATCTATAGTTGGATCTTTTTCCTGGGAGGTATTTTATGAACTGTTGAAATTTTAACTTGGGGCGGGGGTACTGACTTTATTAATCTGGTATAAATAGTTCTATTTGGAAATCTGAATCTGCTTTAACAGTAAAATAAACTGTTTCATAGCTGTGTAAAAGAATTGAGGTTAATTTTCATATCAATTTGTTATTCATCTTGGTGATATCCTTCAAAAATTTTAAAAGATACATCTATGTTAATTTTCTTGTGCATTCTTTGGATTTCCAAATTCACTGATTATATTTTTAGACACTTATTCTTTTATCACCCCATATTATTAGTACTTAGTGTTTTTTAATACTAATATACTTATAAAAAGCACTAATTAAAACTTTGTTACCCAAGCCCATTCATACTTTATTTCACTCTTATTTTCAGTATTATACGAATCATCTTATATGACACTATATTATGCATTTAAAACCATTTTATTTTCTAAGAGGATTAAGCATGCTTTTATTAGGATAGAAGCTTCAGCATTCATCCTGTTGAGGTGGTGAGGAAGATTTGGAAATACTGGTGTTAGATCGAGAAAACACTTTTGACAGAGCTGAAGATACCTTCGCCAGCATTTTAGATCCTTGTTTGGAAATACCAGGCTTAGGAGTTTCTGTGGACAAAGCAAAAAAGTTAAAATGGACATTTATTAGATATCTTAACTGAGACAACCGTACCAGTGGATTGATAATTTAGAAGTCAGAAATTAGTATTTATAAATGAAGGGATTTGAAAAACATTCACAAAGTTTATTTTAAATTGATCCTTCCCACACATATGAAAGAAACAGAAAGACTGATATCATCATTTGTGGACAGTGAAGCTAGGTAAAGTCAAATAAATACCTTGTCTAAGGTCTTATGAGTAAAAGCTGGCCAAGTTGGAATAAAGTTTAGACTTTCTGATTCTCATGGTGCTATGCTTTCTGGATCCTAATACTTTTCTGGTCTTATGTGCAAGGTCTACCTCGTTTTATACAGCAGAAAACACTCTAGAAATGTATGATAAGCAGCCAGGGAAAGTAACTGTCACCTCTACAGAATGAGGATGTCTCTTTCAGAATGTTCACATGAAAGCAGAAGTTTATTAAAAATGCTGTAATTTTCCACCTACTTAGGATAAATTTTCTATTGACTGACCTTGTGGGTTTTTTTTCATGAAAGAGATAATTGTACAGATAATAAAAGAGTCTCTTTATTTGTATTTTTTTTTATCAATTATGCAGCACACAGGGCCTTAAGAGAATATCTTATTTTAATTTAACAAAATGATTATTTTATATGTAGAGATAGAAATAAGCATTTATGTACTTTTCTCATGTTTTGCAATAAGTTGTGGTAGGACACAAAAACACTAAAAACACCTATTTTCTTAACTGCAGTGAATAACATTTATTAGTTAGGAATTTTTATGTAAAATTTCTTTGTCCAGTGTCCCCTGAAAAGTGGGAAATCCTGAATTAGAAGACCTAGTAAAAATCTAGCATGTCAGTGATTGAAACTATATACAACTTCCTTCTTGTAAGGGATATACTATCTCCAGTGGGTCACGGATCCCTGGTTCAACTTGCCGTTCTGGCTTGTGTCATCTTTCTTGCTCCTGTAACCATTTGCCATTTGAGTAGATGAACTGTAATAATGTTGAATGAGCGTAGGCTTTTGAATTAGGCAGATCTGTATTTGAATCACAGCTCTGTAGCTTACTAGCTGTGGGGTTATCTTGGATAACCTGCTGTCATTTTCCTCCTTAACCATTCTCAATTTCCTCTTTAATAAAATGTAGATAAATGATGCCTATTCAATGTCAGTTATATTATCTGTTACTGTTATGTTAAACTAAGAGACTAAGAGAACTGTATAATGAACTACAAGTTGCTATTTATGTGATTGTAAGAATATTGTTTGAAACTCATATCGATGATATGCAAGGGAAGAGCCACTACTTTCAAATAAATAAATGATCAAAATTTTGAAATAAAAAATGATGTAAATGAGAGCTTTATTTTCTTAGTTGTTCAAAGAATAGTGATTTTTTGCTTCTTTTCTTTTCTTTTCTTTTCTTTCTTTCTTTCTTTTTATTTATTTATTTAAGTGGATTGAAATGACTTCCTTTGAGCACTGTGCACTGTTAAGAACATTCTTGGGTCCTTCATAGATGGTGATAAACTGCCAAGGCAAATTGAAATACTAATTTAGTGATTTATTGGACACTAAACCCTAAATATACCTAGAAATTCTCAAGAGATGGAGCATAAACATTGTAGCATAGTATGTAAATTATATCTGTGCTCTGCAGTCTCTAAGAATTGTTCGCTGAGACCTTAGACTCATAATTTTCACTACTTATGATACAAGGATTGACTCTTGTCATATCTATAGGTATTGTATATCATCAATGATGGTCAAAGGCTCAGCCTTATTAACTCATTAAAGATGTCAGTTCTGTGACCAGCAAATGGCATAATGGTTACGTTGCTGGACTCCCATGTAGGTGACTACACTTCAAGTCCCAGACCCAGTAGCTTAAAACTCATGCTGGGGGCATGTGCATGTGTGCCCAAAATCCCATGAGGAGAATAAAGGAGAGGGGACTGTGGCATGGTCATCCCCCTTGGGGGATGATTTCTCATTTTCTTTTCTCTCTGTCTCTCCAGCAAGTGCATGCACCCTTTAGTAAAAATCTTTCTTTAAAAAAAAGAAAGAAAATGTTCTGTTTGTCCTGTTTTGACTGAATGGACCATGTTACAAATTGTTCTTTTGAGAACAGATATAATGATGAGGGTAAGAAAAAAAAACAAAAACAAATGTTCACTTCATGACTCTTAATTTTCTTTTATGAAAGTCTTAACCAGGACGGGATCTGGAAAAAAAAAAAAAAAGTGGATGTGTGGATCCAGTAGTGATGAGAATGTGACTCAGAAGATATATTAGTCTATTCTGCATGCTTTTATCAATTCTTTTAATTCAGAAACCAAACTTGTTCCAGAGAGGCTCAAAACAGCTTGAAATAGCTGGTCAAGCATCAGTGTAGTTGTTCTATATGATGCTATCAATTTCAAAAAGAAGTAAAAAAAAAATCAATGAAGTAAGACCAAAATAATGGATCATAGCAAAGGTCATGATGTATTTTCCTGTGCTTTTCTAAGCAAAAATCCTCATGGATTTTCCTATGACATGTAATATAATAGAATTATGCTGTTTATAGAATGCAAAGAGGAACCAATAATATAAGAGAAGTATTACAGTTTTTTTTCAAAAGGAGTTGAGATAGATTGTCTATTTTTTTTCTTCCTTTTTTTTTTTTTGGAGAGGTTTTTGCTATAAGGCGCTGGCGCTCACCAGAAAGAGAGATTCAGAGAGACAGAAAGTGAGAAATCACTCCCATGGGGGGATGGCCACGCTGCAATTCCTTCTCCTCCATTCTCCTCTTGGTATCTTGGGCACCCACACACGCCCGGCATGAGTTTGAGCCACTGGGTCCGGGAATCAAACCACAGTCGACAATATGGGAGTCCAGTGACATAGCCATTATGCTAACTGCTGGTCCCAGTAGATTGTCTATTAACCTACTATAAACCAATACTTGAGAAATAAAATGGAGCAGAGAATCCCAAATCTAAAAGTAGGCAACAGATGCTATCATGGATCTGGGATAGGTGGATATAATTAAATTCTGCTGAAATTATTTAACTTTTTGTTAAATTCAAAAATGCTTATCTTTATCATAATTTGTTACAGTTACTTTAAAAATTTTTAATCAAAGAATTTCAAATTTTTGACTATGTTGGAGTTGGCATCTTTTGATCTTTTCCTTGAAGGTCAGAGATACTGTCCTGTTCTTTGTAATTCTGGATTGTTTCTTGGCCATTTTAAACTGCTAATATTCTCAGTCCTGTTAAAACCCTCTGGAGAAGGTCAATTTGTTGTTGGTGTAGTTTCATTAGGCAATCAAATCCTTACGTTCGCATTGCACAATCCACCACTCTTCCATAGCTGTGGTTAAAATGGTTTATAAATTTGCACAGTATTTCAGTATAATTTCAGTAACCTTGTGTGTGCACCACTGTTAAGGTTACAGTTTGGGGGACCAGCAGTTGGCATAATGGCTATGTTGCTGGACTCCCACGTAGTCCACCAAGGTTCGAGTTCCAGACCTGGTGGCTTAAATTCATGCCAGGCGCATGTACATGCGTGCCCAAGATCCCAAGAGGAGAATGGAGAAGAAAGGATTACAGCATGGCCATCCTCCTGGGGGGTGATTTCTCGCTTTCTGTCTCTCTGTCTTTCGTGGTCTTTCTGGCGAGCGCATGTGCCCTATAGCAAAATCATCCCCCAGCACATGCCCCATATAAAAAACTCCCCCCCCCCCCCAAATAAAAGAAAGATTCCAGCTTGGTACAGGCAGATGGTGTAATGATTACATTGCTGAACTCCAATGTAGTTGATGATGGTTTGAGTTCTGGACCTGTGTGTGTGTGATTTCTCACTCCTATAAAGTGTGCATAAAAGGAAAATAAAGACTATAGTTCAAGTCTCAGAGCCTTTGTCTACGTTTCTTCAGGTTAGTTCCATGCATGTACAACTCAGATTTATGGATCCTTTTTTTTTTCAAATTCCTCTTCTCTATTATGTCACTCAGCGTCTCTATCGGTAGACTCCTTTTTTCATTTCATAACTAGAATGCTGTGGCTCTGAGCCTCCCAAACTGTGCTGTCTGACAACTCCCATGACTACATCTAATGTGACAAAAGAAATTTGAGATTTAACCAATACTCTTCAGGCCGCTGAAGACCCTTTTCCTAATATGCTTAGTAAGGGAAATGAATTCTCTTTTAGATTTTAGGTGATGGTCAACAGCTTCTGCTGCCATTACCATGTAGCTTCAGGACTAAAACTTGCCTCAATGCAGGGTCAAGAGACTGAAAAAAAATGGGAAATAAAGTAAGGATTCTCTGTTAGACTCTCCATCCATAAGAATCTTCTTCCTAATTTGTCAGAGAGCAGTGGTTTCTTTTGGAGCTTTGGTTTACTATCTCCTATATGCAATTTTAGGATTTAAACTGCCCTGAGTCTGAGCGAGGAGCTACTAGAGAAAAAAAATCACCTAGCAAGCCCACAATGGTATTGGTTGTTGAGTTTTTATTTCTCTGCCCAGACTCCTGTTATTACTTAATTTTGAGAATCCTCAGTAGGCTTTCAGAGTTCTTAGTTGTAATCAGTGAAAGATACAGGGTGGTGGCATGATTACTCCAGTTTCCTTGGAATTAAACATGGTAGCTTAACAATAGCTTTCCTTAAAAATGGTAAAATAATAATAATATTAATAATAATAATAATAAAATAAATAAAGAAAATAAAGAAATGGACAAAAGTGGAAGCGTCTAGTTTAGCTAGGAATTTAAGTTGGCACAAGGAGTGTCAATAGGTCCCCCCCAAAAGGCCTCCCTGTCTCCTGTTTATTGCCATGTAATTTTACTTTGTGGAGAGCATAGCCTAAGTAAATCCTGAGATTGTTAAATGGACTTTTTCATTCATAAATGAGGATTAGACTGCATGGGAAACTCACCAAGTAGCTTTATAAATTAGGCAGAATTATATTAAGTGTGACTTGCAGGATTTTTAGAATTATTTGTGAAAATTGTGGTATACTGTGACACTGGCAAGTGACTGAATTATCTATAAACTGTGTGTACGTGAAATGGGAGGACCTGCCTGAAGGATGATTAAACTGAACGAAGAAAGAATCAATGAAAAACAAAACAAAGCAAAATCATAAACAAAAGACAACCATAACAACAACAACAACAAAACCCTGTGGCTTCCTTCTTCACTGGAAACTTTCTAAGAACGATTGAAGAAGAGGAAATTTCCTAGTCTCACACTGGGACATAGTGGAGTTGTTTAGAAAGTAGCCTGTAAAGATTCAGTCTTTAGGGAACAGGAAAGTTGATGGAATCAGCACTCATTTTCTGAAATGCACATCCTCTACCTTTGATGTTTCTTTTCCCTTCCTTTCTCCACCCTGGGCCTGACTTGGGGCTTCTTACCCTAGACGGAGACAAAAATTACTCACTCCCAATAAGCTTTACTACAGAGACTGAAGTAACAGATCCAATGAATAAGTTAGATGTATATGCTAGGAAGAAACAGAGGCTTACTCTGTGCACTTAAATAAGGAATGCTGATTTAATCCTAAAGTGAGAATTTTGATTATAAAATTTTCAAGTACCAGGGACAGGCCTCAGTCAAGAATAAAGATCTGGGTGTGAGGGAATTGTGAACAGGCGAATGCTCCTTAATGCCCTTCAAATCACTACACAGTTTACGACTAGACTTTAAAAAATGGCTTATCCTCAACTGGGCCTCAAAGTATACCAACTAGAAGCCATTAAAAAATATTTACCTTAACACTGCTTGCATTTTCTGGCTTTCCTTCATAAGAAGTGCCTGTGGGGGAAAAAAAGAAAAATATTTTTACTGAGGCATTTATACTTGACATAAATCTGATCATTTCATCAAAAAAAAAATTAGACAGATAGAAGTTGTCATTATTTTAATACATAAATAAAAGGAGTAAGACTGAAACAAATGAGAGCCGTAGATTGCTAGTGGTTACCTTAGACCTTCACTTAGGGATTACAACAGGCTCTGTGACTTTGTAGCTACACAGCCACGAATAGCCATTCAATGGCTATGAGCCTGTTTGTGTGTAAAATGAATAGTTATGCTGTAGATGATTCTTAAGGGCCTTCCAGGTATCCACCCTTTCTATACACTGATTTAAAAACAGAATAAAAAAGGACTAGTGTTATGAAATAGTTCTGGTGAGAATCAGGAGCGAATTGAAGCAGCAAATCTGGTAGAGTTGCTACAGAATGAAAAGTACCTGAGTTCCAGAAGAGGTCAATATACCAGTGAAAGAAATTCAGCCAATAAGGTACAAATGACACTGTCAGAGAAGTCTGAAAAGACCCATTGCTAAACTGCTAGAAAATCAAAAAAACTGTGTTTGAGTCAGCTTCACTGCTTAGAGCTGTGTGAACACTGGTGAACTAAATTTAACTTCTCTGACTCACAGTTTCCTCAGGTATCGAGTTAGAAATAATACTATCTTCCCTGAGACATCACATGGGCCTAATGAGATATCACATATCTAAAAACAATGCATTTTGTACACATGTGCTCATCAAGAGACAACATGATGACATTCTGAATTTACTTTTTCAGGCGAAGTAAGGTTATAGGGAAACAAGTACTAATATCTCAAGTAATTCAAATATGAGAGAGAGTGATTGAATTATCTGAAAACAAGTGAAAAAATTTCAATGTTGGTTGATAATTTTACTGTAAATAATTTTTATCTATTATTATTTACATTTAATGACTGTATATTATTACAGTGTACAACATGGTACTTTATATTGTACCTAGTATATCATACATCACATGTAGTACATAAACTTTTGTTTTTAAATGAGGACATTTTGGATTTTCTATCAGGAACATACTCCAAATGTCAGATGTTTTATTGTTTGTTTGTTGCCAGTGGTCATGTGTGCTTCCCCAAGAGAAACAAAAAGAAAGAGGGAAAGAAAGCAAGCATCCCCAAATGAGGCATGGTTATACTGCAATCCCTTCTCCTCCATTTCTCCGTTTTGACAGGATTTGGGACATGTAAGCACATATACCTGGTCTGTTTTTCAAGTCTCGGGTTGGATTCCATTAGCAGATTCCTAAGATTCCTGGATTCCATCAGTGTAGTTGGCTATGTGGATCCACCTCCCTTAAGCCAGCTCTCCAAATACCAGTCTCCCCACCCCTCCCCCCAAGCCTATGTGGACTTAAATTCCAAGAAACTAAGCAGTTGTTGTAATTAGGGAGTATAGAAAAATTTCTGATATTTGAGGGGTCTAGCTATTTAGATTTATCTTAGATTTTTATCATATATTCAATGAAACTAGGAATGCATATGCCCAGTCTTGACTTCTCCACTGAATGCTATACTTAAATATCCAGTTGCTTATGTGACATCTCGACCTAAATGTCTAATGGATTCCTCAACCTCAGTATAACTATATTAGACTTCTTGTGCTAATTCCTTCCATGCATAGTCTCCCCTAGTTTGCTATTGCCTCAAGCTGCTATCTGCCATGAACCATTGCAGGCTCTTGGGATACAGCTGTGAACAGACATAAATCCCCACCTTCATGGGGCTTATATTAAACAGAGAGACATCAAAACCAAATCATTAAAATAGAAGCTCTCTTAGATAAATTTTAGGAATAAAAATAAAGTAGAGAAATGGAATAGGTGATGGAATCATGGCAAATAAATTGCAGTATTGGAATGTGATCAGAAAAGGCCTCATGGGAACGTGAACTCTGAGTAAAGATGAAGAATAAACAATGCAGGCATAGGGACCAGAGCACTACCAGACACCAGCAAGTATAAAGACCCTGAGTGAATGAAATGTTTGCCGAACAACAAGCAGATCACTGAGACTGGAGTAAAGCAAAACAGAGAAAAAAGAGAGCACACAGTAGGGGGTTAGAGTAACACCGAAATGTAGGGTTTTATAAACTCTTGTAACCATTTGGGATTTTGTCTTAAATAAGAAGGGAAGTACTTGTCAATATCTGGAATTGTCTTCTTTATGCCCTTACCTCTGACTTCCCAACCTAAATTCACAGGAAGAAGCCATGACAGCAAGAACTTTGTATACTTGCTTACACATGAATGGTTAGAAAACAAAGAAAATGCTCAGTACATTTTTGAATGAATAAACAAATCATCAAGTTGGACAGCTGTGATATTACTGAAGGATTTAAGAACTAAGCATGAGGGGCCAGCAGTCAGAGTAATGGCTATGTCGCTGGACTCCCATGTAGCCAACTGTGGTTTGAGTCCCGGACCCGGTGGCTTAAACTCATGCTGGGCGGGTGTGCATTCGTGCCCAAGATCCCGAGAGGAGAACGGAGGGGAAGGGACTGCAGCGTGGCCATCCCCGCTGGGGGGTGACTTCTCGCTTTCTGTCTCTCTCTGTCTGTCTGGTGAGTGCACACACCATGTAGCAAAAACCTCTCCAAAAAAAAAAAAAAAAAGAACTAAGCATGATCACTACAGTGAAGTTGGATAAAACAAATCAGAACATTGAAATATTGAAATAGGGGCAGGAGACTTGGGAGTCAATGCTAGCATCGATTTTTTTTTTTTTTTTTTTTTTTAAGATTGAGGTCCAGGGACCAGCACTTAGCATAACAGCTATGTCGCTGGACTCCCATGTAGTCGACCATGGCTCAAGTCCTGGACCTGGTGACTTAGACTCACTCTGAGCGTGTGTGCGTGTGTGCCCAAGATCCAGAGAAGAGAATAGAGGAGAAGGGATTGTGGCATGGTCATCCCCCTGGGGGGTGAGTTCTTGCTTTCTGTCTCTCTGCTGTCTCTCTCTGTCTGTCTGGAGAGTGCAAGAGCCCTATGGCAAAAACCTCTCCAAAAAAAACACAAACAAACAAAAAAACAAAAAAGATTGAGGTCCATCATAGTGAACCTCAATGTCCATTAATGTGAGCAAATAAATTTTGCTTTACCTTCTGTCTTGTACATTTTAGTAGGGCTAAGTTTGATTCAAAGGAAGCATAACTTCCCAAAGAAATGATTAAACCCTAATAGTATGAATTCGGGCTCAGATATAAACAATAGTTAGGTAGACTAATATCTTTATTTTGTGGATAGTTCTCACAAGAGCATGATAAATTTACTCATATTTATCACACCATATTCTTGCTACCTAAATCATAAATAGAAACTTAATAACAATTCAGACAAAGCAAGGTTTTGGTTTATGTTAACACTGAGAAATGTATTACCTTCCAGAATTAGATAAACTCACAAGAAAAAAACAAAACAGTATCATATCTGATAACTAAAACAATCAAAGTAGGACACAATGTTTCCTTTTGAGTAATTGAATTTAAATTAAAAAAAAAAGAGTCCAACCTTCTAACATTTTTGTACTTGGATGTGGGTTATGATCTTCTGCATCACTAAAATGAAAGAAAAAGAAAATTATTCTCAGTGTTTTTAATAAAAGCAGAAAATATTGGCTAAGAAAAAAAACAGTCATTTGAATATAAAAGAAAATCTGGAATCTCACTGATATTCCATATTAAATGAAAATGGTTTCTAAATTTACTTTTCCTCTTGACTTTGAAATTTGTTGTTAAATATACACACAGTTTGCCACCTTAACTATTTTTAAGTGAACGATTTACAGAACTGAGTACATTCACTTGCTGTGCAAACCATGGTTGTCATCTCTAGAACCAGTTCATCTTTCCCATCTGAAATTCTGTACTCGTTAAACTCTAACGCCATATATCTTCCTGTCTCCTCATCTCTGAAAAACACTATTCTAGTACTCTCTGTGTCTATGAATTTGACTACTCTAGGAAGCTCATTTAAGTAGAATCATCTGATGCTTGTCTCTTTCTGAGTGACTTATTCCAATGACCAAATATTTAATATTTATGCACATTGTTGCATATGTCAGAATTTTCATTATTTTTAAGGCTGAATAATCTCCCTTTGAATGTATATCACATTTAGTTGAACCATTGGGGCTCTTTCCACCATTGTCTTGCCTAAATTCTTGGCTAAAATTTTTTGGAACTGTGTCTAATAGAATTGGTGAAAGTGAACATGTTTTCATTCTTGACTTTCAAAACTTAAAATAATAATAATAATAAATTAAGGTCCTTTATCCCTTTAGCACTGAGGACAATGTTAGCTGTAGATTTTTCATTTATGGTCTTACTTATGTTGATGTAGTTTTATTTTTTTTTTCTTTTCCTAGTGTGCTGAAGGCTATAATGAGAAGTTGAATATTATCAAATTGTTTCTCTGCATCAATTGAGATAAACGCACATGTGTAAAATACATGTGTGTTTCTCTTTCATTTTCTTAATGTAGCATATTACACTAGCTGTGTTGTCTGTTGAATATCTTTTACATTCTTAACAAATACCATTTGGTCATATCATAAATCATTTTAATGTGATGGTCAATTTTGTTTGGTAGTATTTTGTTGATGATTTTTATATCAATAGTCATAGACTATGTTGATATGTGGTTTTCTTGCAGGGTCTTTGTGAGGCTTTTGTGTCAAGGTTATGTGGGCCTCCTGAGTTTAGAAGTGCTGGTCTTCAAATTTTCTAGAAAAGTTTAAGGACAATTGGTATTCATTTTTTTAAAAAGTTGCTCAGATCCACCAATGACTTTATCTGGTCCTAATCTTTCCATTATTAGGAATAGTTGATTATTAATTCATTTTCTTTACTGGTTTTAGGTCTGATCAGATTATTCTAATTCGTCATTATTCAATCTTGGCAGATTGTGTGTTTCTAAGAATTTATTCATTGCCTAAGTTATCTAATTTGTTGGCATACAATATTTATAGTATTCTCTTATAATTCTCTTTATTACATAAAACTGATTGTGATATTTCCTGTTTTATTTATTGGATTTTTCGCTCTTTTTCTTAGGCAATCTAACTAAAGGTTTGCTGCTTTCGTTAGTGTTTTTGAAAAACCAACTCTAAATTTGATGGATTCTCTTTGTTTTTCTGCTGTCTTGCTTATTTCTACTATTTATTTTACTTTGTTTCTGTTAGCTTTAAATTTAATTTGTTCTTTTTCTAGTTCCCTATGTTACAAAGTTAAGCTGTCATTTTCAAATCTTCTTCTAAAACAAAGAACTTACAACTGTAAGTGTCCTTCTTATCACAGCTTTTACTATATTCCATAAGCTTTGGTATGTTGTGCTTTCATTTTTGTTTATCTCAAATAATTTATAATTTGTTTTATAATTATTTTCAAATTCATTATTTAAGAGCTTATTGTTCCAGGGTCAGCCAGTGATGTGATGGTTAAGATACTGGTTCTCACATGGCTAACTCTGCTGTTGGTCTGACGACCTGAAAAACACACTGGGCACTTGTGCATTCATGCCTAAAATCCCAAGAGAAGAATGAAGGAGAAGAGATTGTGGTGTGTCCATCCTCCCTGAGGGGGGTAATTTCTCACTTTCCCTCTCTCTCTGTCTCTATCCGGTGAACACACATGTCCAATGGCAAAAATTAAAAAAAAAATTATAAGAAAGTGTATTATCCCCCATTTCCCACAATACTTTTGTCTTTTGTGTGTTTAGTTTGATTACCTTCTAATGAACTATTTTCTTGTATTTTACACATCTTTTCTTTGTGGTTATCACAGGAATTGTGGGGAAAAAAAGTGAAAAACTGAATTCCACACCAGTCCAGCTGAAATTCAGATTTTTAAATATATAATTCCTGTGGTAGCCGTAAAAATGCAGTGATTAAATGTATAACATTTTAAAAAACATTTAATTTATAAAAATATTTCTTAAATTGATAGCAAGTTAACTTTGCAAACAAAAACTCTACTCCTCTACTGATTTGTTTATGAGGAACAAAAGAAATCTTTCAACATATATTACATGCATTTATTTTTTTATATACTCTGGGAAAATAGAATTATGAACTGGAATTATGATAATACTAGTCTTTATACTTTTCTATTTTTCTTTATTAGAGAACTTTCCTTTTTCATAATGATTTGAGGTACCGTTCAGCATCCATTCATTTCAACTTGAGAACATTACTCAGCATTTCTTCAAGGTAGATATTATGTTAATAAACACTTTCAGCTTTTTTGCTTGTTTGTTTTGAAATGTCTTAAATTTTACCCTCATTTTAGGAGGTGTTTTTGCTTGTTGTAGAGTTCTTGTTTAATAACATTTTTCTTTTGTTTTGTTTTCTTTCAGGGCTTTATGCATATCATCCCACTGCCTGCCTTTTGCCTGGCAATGCTTTTGATAAGAAAGGCACTGATCATTTTATTGGGGTTTATTGTACAAGATGCGTCACTTTTATTCTTTCTGCCAATTTGTGCATAATTTCAATTGACTTTTGACAATTTGTGGACAAAGTATCTTGATGTGGTATTTTTGTGTTTACTTGAAGCTACTTGAATTTGTATTTGTATATCCATGTCTTCAAATTTAAGAAATTTATAGCCATTATTTCTTTAAATTAGCTCTGTCCCTTTACAAATATCTTCTTCTTGGACTCTTATAATTTGTATATTGATGTTAAGTTCATTTACTTTTCTCTATTCTTTCTTTCTTCTTCTTCTTTTTTTTTTTTATTTAGATCTCAGACTTGATAATTTCCAATGACATATACTTTTTTTTTTTGTGAGGTTTTTCACTATAGGGCGCGTGCGCTCGCCAGACAGACAGAGAGAGACATAGAGACAGAAAGCGAGAAATCACCCCCCAGGGGGGATGGTCACGCTACAATCCCTTCTCCTCCATTCTCCTCTTGGGATTTTGGGCACGCACGCACACGCGCCCGGCGTGAGTTTTAAGCCACCGGGTCCAGGATGCGAACCGCGGTCGACTACGTGGGAGTCCAGCGACATAGCCATTACGTTAACTGCTGGTTCCCTGACTTATACTCTTAATTCATTGATTTTTCTGCCTGTTCAAGTTTGCTGTTGAGCTTTTCAATTGAATTTTTGAATTCAGTTATGTATTTTAAGTTCTATAAGTTTCATTTTGTTTTATTTTATAATTTCTATCTTTGTTGATATTCTAATTTTTTCATATATATTTTTCCTGATTTCCTTAGTCCCTTGATTTTTTCTATAGTTTGTGCACACACTTAAGGCACTTTTTACAAATCTTGTCACTTATGTCCCATTTGTGTGCCTCTTCAGAGAAATTTTCTACCGGTTTTTCTTCATTGAATGAGCCATACTTCTCTGTTTCTTCATAAGCCAGGCGATTTTTTAAAAAATATGGACATTTGAATAAAACAACCACTCCTTTCAGGTTTTTCAGATTGATGTAAAGTGCCTTCCTTAATTAGTGGGACCCTGAATCTTTATTTAAAGTGGAGCCTTAATACTTTTGCAGGTTCTTTTCTATGCATATCTTCTCTGTATGTGTGTATATGTGCGTGTGTGTGTGTGGGTGTACATGTATATTTTGTTTTTAGTTTTTTTCTTAATTTTCTTGAGCTGCTCTTAAATGACTTAATATCTAAGAGTCTCAGCCTGCTCTTTTTTTTTTTTTTTCAGAAACTTAGATATCTATTGTAACCTCCTTCCCATAATCTTTTGTCCATTGTGTTTGTGATTCTGCGGTCCCTCCTGTAATTTTCATGCATTGTGCCACCTATCAACTACCCTTTGTGGTTTCTATGCTTATATCTAAATGATCCAACCATTATCTATCTGAAATAAAAACAATTTCGTCTGAAAGCCTATGTATACACTATAACATTGTGAGCAAGTTCTACTCTGCTCTGTTCACCTTGAGCAAGTAAAGTTTTACATTTTTAAAATAGCATTTTGAATATTGGTTTTTCTTGATTGAGTGTTCATTCATTGCTACAGCTATTTTTAATGGTTTCTAAGAGCTCTTAAAAAGTTTATTTTTCTGTTTGTAGTTTATTTCTTGTTTCAATAGACAAACAAGGGCCTAGATCTGACTGGTACCACCTAGTTCTAAATATATTCTTATTTACTATTAGCTACGCTGCTCTCCACTGACATAAACAGTAAAAAGTGACCATGTTACTAGTTATGTTTGTTAAAAATCAGCATTTTGCAGGCAAAAGAGGCAAGAGGCAATGATAGTGGGTTAGGATCAGATATCCCAAAGTAGTTTCATATAAAAAAGGTACAATTGCTTTAGGTTAAGTGGAAAAAAGCGCTTAACAAGCTAGATTTTTCTTTATATACCCAAGGTTTTTCTCTAGAAATAAAAGGTTATAAGTACCACTATAAACATAAAATATTTTATATATTATAACTATTCTTGATAGTTATTCATCAAATTTCAACTCTATAGTACACTTTGCTCCTCTCTTTCTCCTATGACTGCCACAGAGCAAATACTTTGCTTCTACAGTTACATAAACTTGTATTATATTCCTCTTATGTAAATGCTATCCATTTGTAAAGATTCATCAAATTATTTTGCTTTCTAGAATTCACATCTTAATGCCCTAACTTACATTTCTCACTCTATTTTCATAGACAGTGTCATATACTAGAACATTTAGCTTATATAAGAGAGCTGAGAAGGAACTTTTTTTTTTTTTCTGGTAGTGTATATTTCATTGCTAACCCAATGCCTATCTTCCAGGATAGAAGAAGTAAATATCTGATACAAGACATTGATAAACTAGAAAGTGGGCCTCGAAACAAGTATGCACAAGCAAGGTAACTAGAAATCGGGGATCCAGTAGAAATGGGAGACCTAGAAATTATTCACAGAGTGAAGCCAAGGCAGAGAAGACTCAGAAGGGAAAGACTCAAGCTGAATATTGGCTTAGTTTCACCAGGTTCCCTATTCTTCCCATAAACACTAAACTCATCCTAGATTTCTATGTTTGTACTGTTTTACATTTAATGTACCCAGCAGATGAATTGAAATCTTCTTGATTGTATGAAGATGAACTCATAATTCTATGTATGAAGTAATGTGGTGGTTCAGCAACAAGACTCTTCTCTTCTTTCTGAAAAAGTGAAAACCAGATATTACAAAGGTAATGTTTGATATGTACTTTTTCATCCCATAGATTTTTTTTAAAAAGTCTAATGTGCACTTTAATGAGAAAAAAGTTTAAAGATTTACTTAAAAATATATCCTCTGATACCAGCAGATGGCACGATGGTAATATCTCTGAACTACTATGTGGCTGATTGTGGTCCAAGTCTTAGACCTGTGATTTCAAACATGCTGGGCATGTGTGTGTGCATGCCCAAAATTCTGAGAGAACTGAAGATAATGGATTATAGCATGGTCATTTCCCCTGGAGGTGAGGGTGATAGCTCTCTTTTGTCTCTCTGTTTTTGTTTCTCCGGCAAGTGCATATACCCTTTAGCAAAAATCTCTCCAAAAAATCTACCAATATAATTTTTTATAAAAGCCCAATGGAGATGATCTAAACCATAATATTATTCAAATTTTAAACATAAAACTAGTGCAATATTTGAAGTTGTATTTTACTGAATTCTCAAAGAACAGAGATCCAACTTGTGTCAGTTAGGAAGCTTGCCAGGTAAATTTTCTTACCCATACTCTGTCAGAAAGTGAGAAATCACCCCCCAGGAGCATGGCCATGCTACAATCCCTTCTCCTCCATTCTCCTCTTGGGATCTTGGGCACGCATGCACACGTGGCCGGCATGAGTTTAAGCCACTGGGTTGGGGACTCGAACTGCTATCACTACGTGAGAGTCCAGAGACATAGCCATTATGCTAACTGCTGGTCCCTATATTTGTTTGTTTTTTTCTCATTCATCTTTGCTTTTGTGTTAATGGAGGACTGACATTAAGCTCATGGTTACAAGTACTGTCTCATCAGTAAATTCTAAATCACACATTCTCTGAAAGCAGGACATGGTACAGAATTTTGAACAGGGACAAAGCCAGTGGGTCATTGAGACACAGACCATCATATTCCGGATTTGCAAATAGTAACACAAGCTACCCACCACTATAATAGTGGAGTTTTTAGGCTGATTATAAGGATACTATTGTAAATATTTTTATTAACTTATTAAGTTTGAGCAAATTGGATAAGTAATTTTTAAGAAACAATTTGTCTAAGTAATTGCCAAAATTACACAACTATAATGATGACATAGCTATTAAATCAGTTAGGATTTAAACCAAAACAATCTAAATTTCTGTGGATATTGTTTTACTTCCTCCTCCCTCAGTCAACCTACTGGTCCCATTCTGCTACAATGGGGCTCTCTATGAAAAATGTCCAAAAAAATTTACCACTGAACATTAAAAAACTTAGTTTGCCTTTCTTTTAACTGATTTATATTTTGTTTTTCTTAGACTTTTGTTTATACTAGGTTTCTTTCTATTCTCTGCTTTTCCTCAGTTGACTCTGATTATTTCCCTTATTCTATAAATATCACTAGGCCTAGAAGGTTACAAAGTCCATTTTAGTATTTAGTATTTGTTTTGTTTGTTTGTTTGTTTGTTGACTAATTATGAAACATTCTTGGACAGAATTTGTGAGGCTTTTGTCATGTTTTGTTTCTCACTTACCTTACATTGTGTTTTTTTCTCCTGAGAAAAGTTTGTCAGAGTCAAACTTTTTATTGTGGTGACATCAATCTCAGAAACCGCTCTTTCAATATCTTTCTCCTTGGATTCTATTTTCTGATTTGTGGTTACTTCAATGCTTTCAATATTTGCACTGGATGTGGGCTGGCAACATTTGCTTAGGGACAAAAATTTTTTCAGGCTGCTTGTGCTTAATGTTTGCTTCGGTGAAACAGCTTTCCTTTTTATTGGCTTCTGTGTTTCTTTCATTTGATCTTCTTCTACTTCTAATATTTCTTCTTGTGCAACAATCTCTCCTATAACAATCTCCTCATCTTCAGAAATGATTCCTTCATCTATGTTACTTTCTAAATCTTCTTGTTCAATGTCATGGGCTACTAACCGAATAATAAGATCTTTTTTGCTGCGAACATCTTTTAAAAGCTCAACCTTGGTGATATCGGGCATTCTTATATTCTGAAATGAATTTCTGCCAACAGCCTGAAATTGAAGGTAAAACAAATATAAAAATAAATGTCTCAGTTATATTTCCTGTTGTTCTATTGATCAACTTAAATAATATATTTAAGTAAACTTATTTGTAAGGTAGCCATTTTTTTTAAAAAAAGGCAAAATAAAAATTAGAAAGAAAATTAGTTTACCTCTTTTACTTATTTTACATTTAGAGATCATATTAATCTATTGTTTACGTCTTTCAGTTATTTTACATTTAGAGATCATATTAATCTATCACAGTTTACTCCGAAAAGCTGAGGAAGTTCAAACACAAGCTTTTGTTTTTGTTAAACTTTACAGCTTGTTACTAAGTAATATTATAATACTATTTTTGTTTTTGTCTTAAAAAATTTGTGACAAAAGTAGACAAAATAGCCTGTTCTAAAATCTTAGGCAAGGAATCATAGAGAAATAAAAATGCACATATTTTCAAGGAAGAAAAGGCAACACATTGCCTAACCTTGACATTTTGAAATAATGAATATAGACGTTGTGGTCTTTGAGGTTTTACACCGATCCTCCTACTCCTGATACTTTGGGCTCACATTCTAAAATATTATAATGTAAATTATCTTTGAGAGTTTCCATCAAGATCAATTATTTACATTTTGATGGGATTATTTTTACTGGCATTAAGCTGCTTGAGTTCTCTATCTATTCTGCTTATCAATTCCTTATCTGAATATAGTTTGTAAATATTTTCTCACATTCTATGTGCTGTCTTATTTTACTTATTGTTTCCTTTGCTATGCAGAAGCTTTTTAGCTTTATTCATTGTTAAACATGATGATTGTGGTAATATCCTTGATTTTATTATCACACATTGCTACTTGCTTTAAAAATCTATATTTTTATCCCACAAGATAGAACAATTAAATGTAAATTAGAAATTATTAAAATTTACATTAAGGGACCAGCAGTTATTGTAATGGCTATGTTGTTGGACCCCCATGTAGGTGACCACTGTTCACGTCCCGGGCTCGGTGGCTTAAATTTTCACTGGGCGTGTGTGCATGCATGCCCAAGATCCCAAAAGGAGAATGGAGGAGAAGGGATTGAGGCGTGGCCATCCTCCTCTGGGGTGATTTATCACTTTCGGGGACCAGCAGCTAACGTAATGGTTATGTTGCTGAACTTCAATGTAGCTGACAGTTGTTTGAGTCCCTGATCCAGTGGCTTAAACTCACACCGGGCACGTGTGCGTGTGTGCCCAGGATCCCAAGAGGAGAATGGAGGAGAAAGGATTACAGCGTGGCCATGCCCCCTGAGGGGGGGAGGTGATTTCTCGCTTTCTATCTCTCTGGCGAGCACATACATCCTACTGCAAAACCTCTCAAAAAAATTTACATTAAAAGTTTTTTCAAAGCTTTATTTCCTCTCATTTCCTTAGTTAAATCTCATTTTTTTTTATTTTTTCATTTTCTTTCCTTTAGAGATTTTTGCCATAGAGTGTGTGCACTCACCAGAGAGAGAGAAAGACAGTGAGAGGGAAAGTCAGTGGTCACCCTCTATGTAAGATGGCCACAGCAAAATCCCTTCTCCTCCATTCTCCTCTTGGGATCTTGGGAACTCATACATATGCACCTGGCATAATTTTTAAGCCATTGGTCTCGGACTAGAACTGTGATTGACCATGTGGGAGTCCAGCAACAAAACCACTATGCCACCTGCTAGCCCCCAAATTTCAATTTCTAATTTTAATGTTCAAGACAAATATTTGAAAATGCAATTATAATTATGTAAAGATTTCCTTATTGCTATGGTCTTTGACCATGCCATAAAAGCTATCTCTAAATTAGCATTGTTAATTCTTAATTATATTTAAATTATAATTATTAATAATCTTAGATCTTGACCTCCATTTGTAACATTATAAATTCATTTATTTGAACAATGGTGCCTTAAAAGAATATCTTCTGTGGAAACAGAAACAATGTATTGGAAGAATATCTTTAAAAATTAAAAAAGTGGGAACTAGCAGTTAGCATAATGGCTATGTCGCTGGACTCCCACGTAGTCAACCGCGGTTCACGTCCCGGACCCGGTGGCTTAAAACTCATGCCGGGCACGTGTGCGTGCATGCCCAAGATCCTGAGAGGAGAAGGGATTGTGGCATGACCATCCCCCCTGGGGGGTGATTTCTCGCTTTCTGTCTCTATGTCTCTCTCTGTCTGTCTGGTGAGCGCACGCGCCCTATAGTGAAAATCTCTCAAAAAAAAAAAAATTAAAAAAGTTAGGGCTGGCAAGTGTCATGTTGATTAAGATGGTGGATTCCCATAGGGTTGACGACTGTTTGAGTCCTGGACCTAGCAGCTTGCTTTCTCACTCTCTCTCTGTCTCTCACTGGTCAAATTAAAAAATAATAATAACAAAGAAAATTAAATATGTAAATAATTCTTTAAAAATTTAAAAAGGATGACTTCAACTATGTCTGCTAATGGAGAAAAAGAATAATTTTAGAAAAATCTAAAATCATTCTATATGAGTTTGAGATATATTAGTAAATACAGCTTTAATATGCATATATGTGGGGTATGAAGAATTTATAATACCTAGAAAGAGAGATTTAAACCCTGACACAGAGTCAGGAAGCATGAGAGTGTTTGACTCATTCTACTGTCCTGTCTTTGTAACCTCTGAGAGAGAACATTGGTACCCAAATTTGTTCAAATCGTATGCCTTAACTGAGTTCTCTATGCATTTACTTTTTCTTTTTAGACTGACTTTTTCTCCCCTTAAAAAGACATAGATATTTATTTTGTTCAAATATTCTTAATGCTTTTTGTTTTTTATGAATGACTTAAGAAATCTGATAGCTATAAACAAGATATGTGACATAATTCTACACAGAATTAAACATTAGAGATTGAAATTCTATGTATAACCTTGAGACGTGTTGGGGTTAATTTTACTCCCGGGGATTACTGACATGTGACTGAAGACTGTCAAGTATGTGCTAATATAATGATGAGAACTGAGATACAAAAAGAAATTTTTTATAAAGATTTTCTTTTTACTATTATTATACTTTAATTTGATGAGAGAGAGAGAGAGAGAGAGAGAGAGAGAGAGAAAGAGAGAGAAGGCAAACAGATCTGGAACTCAAACCACAGTCAGCCATATGAGAATCCAGTGCCCCAACCATCACACCACCTGGTGGCCTGATAAAGGAAGTTTTAAAACCTGAAAGAACAATCTTCTTCCCAGAAAAGGAGTACAAGATATTAAAGGTGTCCCAGACCACAAGAATGATAGTATTTGAGTTTGAAACATAAAGCACTAATTAACGTATTAGTCTAAAAACTTAGTTCAGTGGGTTACAGAATGGTGCTAGAAAAAAAAGAAATGTCTGAGCTTATGCTGTGGGGTGGATGGCCTTATAAAACTTTGCTCAATATTCAGGACACATGCATACTCATCCCTTTTTATAAACGCACACCATCAGTAAAGGGACTTTGATAAAAAGGGAAACGTGTAATGATCAGCATAACTCAATCTGTTAGCCAGGCCATTTTTTCATCTTTAGTAGCAGTTGTCTTGAAATAAGAGCATTATTTTGGGTTTTTAGAACTTTCAATTATTTTAATATATTTGAATATGGGGCTACATGGCAGAGCTACAGTGAAGGGAAACAGCATTAGGCCACTTAGTTGAGAATAAGCGGAGAAGAGGAAAGAAATTTTGCATATCTTGAGAGTAGAAAGTAAATGTGAAAAGTTAACAAAAGTTAAATGATAAGAACAAGTGCAATTTGAGAGTTTGCAGTCTAATGTGTACTTACGAATATTGCTAAGAGTACTGGGGATCCTTAACGTTGACAAAGCCATTTTAATAGTTCTGAATGTCTTGATATTATATTAACTGGCTCCTTTGAACATTTATAGGTATATATAACAAAGAAAGGAAATAAACAAGACTGTTTCTTCTGAATCTCCAAATGAGGCTTATACCAATTTTCCTATTGGACTGAGGAACAAAAACCATTCATCCTAATGTAACTATTGGAAGAAGGAAATCACAAAATGACCTTGTCTCATTATACACTCCTGCTTTTTGCCACTGCTTTTCCACTTACCTCAAACGGTTTTACATCTAGTCGTCCTGTCTTATTCAATGAGATACGTCTTTCTCTCTTTTTCCTTTCTGTGGTAGATGAATGTGAAGAGTAACTTTTCCCACTTATTGATGCTCTTCTCAGTTCTGCTATGCTGTGTCCAGTTCTTTTTAAACACTCAATCTTCAATTTCTCAAGAGGTTGAGTTTTTACAGAAATAACTGCTAAGTGTTCAGAAATAATACTTGGATCTATTTTGATTGGTTTTTTTCCTAAATGTGGAACTATTTTAACAGGAGTTTCCTCTTCAAATGAATCCTGATCTAACTCTTTGTAGAAGTCAGGGATCTTTTCAACAGCATGCTCTTGTGCCTTTTGCACAATTCTATTAATGTCTAGATCATACTGATTGGCATTTGAATTCTCTGAGATAACTGTATCTAACGAAAAACCTGAAATTTCATTGATAATTAAACCAGCCACTTTTTCAGGGAAGACTATGTTTGTATGTTTTATATCATCATAAAGTTCTCTATAGGTTCCAGATTGTTGGAGTATATTACTATAAACAGAATCAACAACCTTAGAAATCATTTCTTTATTTTCTAGGTATAAAAAATGTTCTTCAGAATCAGCAGCTACAAGAGTTATGTTACTTCTTGAAATTTCAGCTGTTACAGATTTTGTGAGTTGAGATGCAATTTTATTTAACTCAGACTTTGATAAATTTTTTGCATCTTTTTTTGACCCACTTGGCAACCTTACTAGTTTAGACAAAAACAAGGCCAATGCTTCCTCTAAAAAATTGACATCTAACATAGAACCTTTTTTGGATGGAAATTTTTCTTGTGATTTAAATTCATCAATAATTTTGACCACTTTTTCCATAATTTTGACCGCTTCCAGAACTAATTCTGAACTTGACACTTCTTCTTCTACTTGAGGTTCGAATTCAGAATTGGAAATCTCCTTCACCATTAAAAAGCCTATTATATCAGACAGGACATTGCTCTTACTCATTAAATCTTTAAATACAGAAGTATAAGAACCAGAGTGCTTTAAAATACTGGTATAAACAGAATTAACGACTTTTTCTATGGTTGCATTGTCACCCACAGGTATATTGGATGATTCCTTGGCTGATGGTATAAGTTTAATATTACTTTTAGAGATAAATTCTTGAACTGAGTTTAATATTTTTGAGGTTATTTTTTGCATTCCTTCTTCTAGAGATTTTGTTTCTTCATTCTGTACTTTGGGAAACCTAGATAAGAGCTTTGATAAAAATTTTACAGAAATTTCTTCTATTACATTGTAAGGCAATTTATGAGCCTGTGGTGGTTGAGGTGGGGAAACATGAGTAGTTTGGGTAACATCTTTGAGAATATTTTCAACCACGCTGTCAACTTCTGCACACTGGCATGGAGTTAACTCTCCACAAAAATAATTTTGCAACTGGTTGCCAGCCACCTCTCGTAGAACTAAGTCAACTATAGTTTCTGAAAGGATTCTGCATCCACTGGTTATACAATTTTGTATGCTCTCTTGAGATCCAAACTGTGGCAAGAGATTATTATAAATAGACTGAACCACCAATTGAATAATTTCCTCATCATTAGGATGTAAGGATTCTACGTATTGTACAATCATATCTTTATCTTTGGCGATCTCTGCTTCAACTGTATTTACTAACTTCATTTGAAAGAAATCCAATTCTGTAAACACATTGTTCTCAGATGCTTCTGCTTTGGAGTTGCATATCGTTGAGAAGATTTTAGATATAAGAGCAGAAATCACATCCTCTAAAAATGTATGAGGCAATATTATGGTATACGGTGATGATGTCTGACATTCTTTGTTGGTTGTTTGAGCCACTTTTTTGACTTTTTTAACAAAATCTTTTGATTCCAGAGGTAAGCATGCTGCAGCTGGGATCTCATTACCAAATATTAAATTAAGCTGATGCTCAAAAATTTCATTTATCACAGCACTAGTTAACCTTCTTGCTAAATTTCCCCTATTGCTGTTTATATTCTTACAAATAGAATATTGAGATCTATACTCCTTCAAAATACTGCAAATAGAGGAGTGAACAACTTTGTTAACCAATGACTTATCAAATGATGGCACTTTTTCCAGGAAAAAGGGTTTTTTAGGCATTTTATGCACATGTGAAATTTTATCCTCCGTTTTTATTTTAATGCTAGATGATGCTTCATCAGCAATTGTTTGTTTATATTTGGATGGTGCTTTAGGAACTGAAGACATTGTTTCCACAGGTGGAAAACACTGATTTCCCTTTTCTGGCCTAAATACCTTAATTTGAGCATCTGAAAATTCTTTTAACAGTGAATCAATAAGTTTCATAGCTGTGTCATAGAGTTCAGATTGATTTAGTTCATCATCCACATTTGTACATGTATGATATGTTTGTGCTTTTGATGATGAAGAAAAGATCAATTTGTTAACCAGTTCAGTGATAACATCTTCTAATAGTTTTGCAGGAAAAATTCCAACTTTACTTTCTGGTGGGTACTGAGGATGGTCTGCTTTACAAGAAAGGCTTTTATTTTCTTTCTCTTTTACATTTTCTTTCTCTTTCTCCTTCTCTTCTTTTTTCTCTCTCTCTTCCTCTTTTTCTATCTTTTTCTCTTCAGCATGGACATTTTTATTAATTGAGGCAAATAAATCATTTTTTGCAATAGGCTGTATAGAATCCTTGCCAGTCTCTTGAATTACATTTAAGTCTTTATCCTCTGAGAGGCTTTTGCTATATCTCGATTTTGAAAAATCTGCTGACTCTTGATCAGAAGATATTTCTAAAATATTGTCATAAATATTTTCAATGACATTTTGAACACATTCGTAATCTGAGCTTTGTTCTTCAACCGTATCTATTTGGGCTGGCACATTTCTCTTCTCATTGTTTGGCTTTTGTGTTACTACCTTTAAAGATTTCTCTGTTGCATCCTCCATATTTTTTACCTTGAACTTCAAAGATGATAATTGAAAGGGTTTGTCTTCTTTTTTAAATAAATCCTTTGTATTGTCAATCTTTTTATCATCATCTATTTCAAAGTTTCCTCTGAGTACTTCCTTCTCAAATTCTGTATCATCAGTAACTACTGAAAAATGTTCATGTATTTTACCACCTTGATCTTCTTTATCTTTTAGGGATAATTTTGTTTTCTTCTCAGTTTCATTATTTGTAAGTGTTTTACTAAAATCTGATTCCTGAGTATCTTTACTTTTTACACCAGCTGTTGGCGCAGTAAGTTTCAACACATTTTCACTACAGTTTTGAATGTAAATTTCTGCTTTGTTTTCATCCTCCTTTTTATTTGCTGCACCTGAAGTTGACCCTGTTAATTGGTTAGTCACGTTGCTTTTCATAATGGTAGTTATAGAGGTAAGTATTGGATCTTGGATGTTGCCTTTTTTCATTGATGTGCCCTTGCTTTTGAAACTTTTATTTCCACTCACTGCGCTTCTATCTATTTTCAAAAGGTCCATTGCATTTTTCTCATCTAAGGTTAAAGAATTGTTTTTATATAAATTTTCTGGTAAAGTAAGTTCATTGCCTCTTAGGTATCTGTTTATCTTTGTAGAGGTTTTCTGTGGTAGGTGTTGAACTCTTTGGGTGATGTTTTCTGGATCTAGAAATGAAAAGAAAGTAGAAGACCAGTCTCCTGAAAAAAGTGGTTGAATCTTGAATGCAGAGATTGCCTTCTGAGCTAAAGCAGCAATCATTTCTATAACAAAGTTACTTTTATTATCTTTCCGAATATCATTAGGTTCATATTTTCCTATGAACTGATCATACACAAAATTAGATATTTTGTCAACTGTGTCTTTATCAACTGGTGGGAAAGAAAACATTTCTTCAGCATTTGGTAAAACTTTAATTTCACTTTTGCTAAATTCCTTTATAAGAGAATTTGCAAATGTTATAGCTAAGCCCACAATATCTGGTTCTGGCATTTCATTTTTCTTAGAATGTTCAGTAATAGTTGGGAGAGAACAAAATTTATGAACAAGGTCAACAATTACATCTTCTAAAAATGTAGCTGAATACAGAGAAGATTGTGTCTTTTTATTAACAGATTCCGCAAGTACTGTGTCATGGCCAGTATCAGGTAAGTCACTGGACAATGATTCTTCACCATGTAAAAATGGCTGTAAATGATGATCCATGATTTCCTTCATAATAAATCCAGCTATTTTACTGAGAAATGAACTTTCTTTTTTGTTTGCATTTTTCTGTACTTCAGCTTGGAATTCAGATTTTTGCCAAATATTACTACATATGGAGTCAACCAAATTCTCAATAGCTTCTAATTGTATACTTCCGGCATTCTCTTCCGCTGTGGCAAGTCGGATCTCATGTTCAGAAATTTCTTTTATAATTTCATCTGTCAGTGTTGAAACTGCATCCACACACTCGTGATCTGGTATAACCTCTTCTTCTTTTAGTTCAGTTTCAGTGTCAGTTGAAGGGAAGATATGGACTAGAAGCTTGTAAACCATATCTTCTAAAAGAGAACGAGGCAACACAGTAATACATGATGGCAAGGAATGGCTATCTTTCAAAAGGATGGTGAGCACATTTCTGATGATATTGTCAGCTCGAGGAGAAGAAAAGGAAGAGGACTCTAATTCTCCTGAAACTAATGATTGTACCTGGTAATCATAAATTTCTTCCAGTAGCAAATTATATATTTTCCTTCCAAAACGGATAGTATCATTTTGTATGACCCTGTATACTTGAATCAGAGATTTATATTCATCTAATATTTTTTCATAAATTGGGTTTACTGTATTTTGAACCATTTCTTGATATCTTTCTGAAAAACACAAATTTTCATCAAAGTTTTCTGCAACTAAAATCTCTGACGTGGTGAACTCCAGAACAATTGATTTTACTAATGTTGTAACAATGCCAGTAATTTTGGCTTTTGCTCTATCTGGGTTTTCAGCAGCCAAGACATTATGTGTGAATGCATAAAAAATTTTGCAAAGAAGCTGAGAAATTACTTCTTCCAAAAAAATAGCCGAGTTCACAATGAAAGATAGTTCTCTTTGTTTAGGATCTGTTGGTTTATGTTTATAATTTTGGTCAGCTGGAGCTGAAAGGAGAGATTTATCTCCAGATAAAAATGACTGAATATGATGATTAAAGATTTCCTTTATTATAAAACTTGCTATTTTAGAAACAGGTATATTACTTATGGCCTTTTTATCTTTCATAAGAGACTGGTATAAATCTGAACAAGAAAGATCAGCATAAATAGAGTCAGCCATTGACTGTATATCTTTTTCTGAGATCATACTTTGTTTTCCATTCCCCTGTTTTACTATACATATTGCATGTTTTGAAATTATTGACATGATTTCATTAATCAGCTTTATGACTGTATTACTTAAGTCTGATTGAGGAGTATCTGGATGTTCCATACTGGAGGCTAACGGACTCATCTGAGACATAAGCTGAGTGACTATTTTTTCTAAATGAGTATGTGATAGCATAGTAGTATATGTGGTTGAAGCTTGTCTTCGGAATCTTGATTTACTAATACCATATTGGACTCTCTTTATCAAAACATTAGCACTGAGTTTGGAATATGACTTACAAGGTAAATTTGCTATAAGATCTGGATCAATTTGAAAATCAAAAATTTCAGCCAGGATGATTTTAGTTACCCTTGAAGCCAAGGTCTTTGGGTCATTTAGAAAATATTTTTGGGGCATTATTTCCATTTCATATTCTTGCAAAATTTTACTGTATACCATGTCAATAATTTTTTTGACTTTCTCTTGCTCCACTGGGGGTAAATGCAATTGTTCTTCGGCATTGTCTATAATGCTAACTTGGGCTTTTGAGAATTCCTCTGTAATTAAATGTATGAGTTTTTCAGCTGCATCAAACAGTTCATCTTCTGAATCTTTTACTGTATTAGTTTGTACAATGCCTATCACCCTGTGGAATATTTTGCTTAAAACCCCAGATACCACATCTTCCAAAAAACTTGAGGAATAAACACTTGTATAAAATAGCTGCCTTCTTTCATCATCAAGATATGTGTAGGGTGAAGAAGGTAATGACTTTCTATCCACAAATGGCTGAAGATGTTGTTGACAGATATGTTTAATGATAAAACCTGCTATTCTGTCAATAAGAACATCATTACTGCTTGTGATATCTTGCTCAACTGATTCTTGAGACTCAGAATTTTGTAGAATGTTTTGAAATACTGAGTCAACAAGATGCTGAGCATCATCTTCTGAATAAACAAAGTTGGTTTCTTCTTCATCTTTTGAAAACCGAATTTCATGTTGGGATATTTTCATTCTGATATCACTGATTAAGTTGGATGCAATTTCATTGAAGTTTCCTCTTGGTCTGTCTCTTGGGCTTTCTATATTTGGAAGCATGCTAGATGCAGAAGGGAAGAATCTAGATAATAGTATTCTGATCATGTCTTCTAAAAATGTATATGGCAGTAAAGTGTTATATGGAGGTAAAATCTGACTTGGCGTGGTAGATTTTCTGATGTTACTAAGGATTTCTTGAACAATATTGTCAGCTGTTGAAATAGAACAGGAAGAAGTTTGCAAATCCCCAGAAAACAGTGGGTGAAGAAGGTAATCTGAAATAGCTGCTATAATTAAGTTGGTAATATTTTCAACAAAAATGTCAGTATCTTCAGACTCTTGATCAACATCAGGGTCTAGGCCATGTTGTTTCAAAACATTCCTATAAACTGAAGAGACAAGTTCATTCACAATATCTGTATCTACAGAAGGAAAAGACTCTTCTCTTTCACAGAGAGTAAGAATTTTAGCTTTGTCTAAATGATTGTTTATAGAGTTTACGATTTTTTGGGTCATGTTTTCTAGCTCAACTTCAGTGTTATGCTTTGGGTTGAAAATCTTTGATAAAAGTCTAGCAACAATCTCTCTAACAAATATATCAGGATAAATACATAATGGTGATAGCGTATGGGATCTGTTTGATTCTATTGCTTCTCTGAGAACCTGTTTAACCATGTTAGATACTTCATCGAGTGGGGTCCTTGGGCGAGGTAAAGACTCTCCACACAAAAAGGGGTGAAGATGATTTTCAATAATTTCTTGGATAATAAAGCTGGCTATTTGCTCAACTATGATTGGACTTCGACTGACTATGCTTTTCTGAATTGAAAGAAGGGAGTCAGACATTTTCAAAATATTACTATAAACAGAATCCACCATCTTTTCAAGGTTTTGTCCTGTATAAAGATATTGACTATCATATATAGTGAACCAAATGTTATGTTTTGAAATGGCTGACATAACCTTACTTATTATACAGGTGGACATTTCATTAAAATCTGAACTCATGACATAATTTTTTTCTAAATAAGAAGCCTTACTGGGTTGAGGAATGAGCTGAGATAAAAGCCTTTTTATGATATTTTCTAAAAATGAATGTGATAACATGGTGCTATAACCTGTTGAAGACCAAGGTTGTAATGTAAATTTTCTCAGGTTATTTTGAAGCTTCTGCAATATAGTTTTAGCATTGAGAGGGTAGTATGAATGTGGCATGAGCTTTTCCCTAAAACAAGATGGGAGTTGGTAGTCTAAAATCTCAAACAATATGCTACTGGTTATTTGTCCTGCAATTGGAGTATTGTCACACGACAGATTATTACCACGGGTCATTTCCAATTCATATTGCTGTAGAACATCATAATAAACTGAGTTAACAATCTTACTAATTGTATCTTTATGAACTGTTGGAAAACACAGCCTTTCTTCAGAATTCCGTAGAACAGTGACTTTTGCGTCGTTAAACTCATTCACTACTTTGTTAACAAGTAATGTATTCATGTCATTGAGATAGGACTCAGTGATATTCTTATTTTTGCCCCACAGTGAGGTAGAGAGATTAAAAAACAATTCTGAAATTATTTCCTCTAAAAATGTGGCTGAATAAACACCTGCATTCATACCTCTTTGATGTAACTTATTATGAATGGTTATTGTGTTCCTTTCTTTTGTTGTCTGTCTTTTAAGATCTGACACAGAAGATTTTATTGTATATTGCGTGCCAAATGGTGCTTGCATTCTGGAGCTAACAATATTGGGATTATTTAGTGATCCTGTCAAAGAATTACTGTTACAACTCATGATTTCTAAAGAGCCTTTACCTTGTCCTAATTCTATTAATTCTGGCCATTTCACCTTTGTGGAACTAGACTGTATTTCTCTTGTCCTAGGGTTTAAATGCCCATTTGCAAAAGGTGGGCTTTCAGGAGCTTGCTGTATACTCTGAGATAGCTTGTCCATCAATGATTTAACCAATCTGTGGGAAATAGTAGCAAGCATAGTGTCTGATGACAATAAATCTTGATCAATTTCTGGCAGATTTTCCAAAAGACCAGACGTGTAATCTCCTTGAAGTTGTTCACAGTCCGTTGCTCCCTTACAATAATCAAAATCTCCATCTTTTATACTTTGAAGTATTTTTAAAAGTTGACAATCTTCTGATGATATTTCATCAGAAAAGGGACCATTATCAAGAAACATAGTGCTTGTGAATTTTTCCAAAAGTGTTCTAACAAGTTTCTCACAAACAACATTGAGAAGAAAAACTGATTTGGGAGAGAGCCCTACATTATTTCTAAGTATGCTGTTATTTTGTTGATTATTTGGAGAGGAGAAAAATGTTTTTGCTATTTGACCAGAATCCAGAGCTCCATTTGAGCATTCATCTGGAGAAAATAAGTCTAAAACAATATTAAACACTTTATTGACTACTTCTTTGGATTCACGACTTTCTAGGCTACCAGCTAGGGTATCTAATTTACAAGCCAAGTAACTCAATTTATTCTTTTGAGCCAGTTGATCAGTTTGGTGAATAGATGATTCCTGATCTCTGTAGACTTCTTGTATTTTCATGGTATTAGTTTGATTGCTAATGGACTCACTGTTGCTTCTAATTATAGAAAACGACTTGTTTCTTACATTATTTTCAAAGTGATGAGTTATTCCTATTTCTTTGGACAGTACATGAATCACTCCTATTAAGAGATCTTGAAAAAGATCATCAAAGTCAGCAGAAGCTACTCCTGGACAGTAAATGTATTTTGCTTTTATGGAAACCATTTTCTGCGCAATGTTCATCTCTATAATCTTGCTATTGAAAAGGATTTCAACAATAATTTCAGAAATACTTAGAGCAAGTTCTCCAACAGAAATCGATCTGCTCTCAAACTTATGAGAATGAATTGAAATAATCTTGTTAAATGCTACATCTTGAATTTTCCGTGCTTTCTCTTGCTCTTTACTTTCTCTAGTGCCATCAGAAATACTTGAAATTAAATGGCAAATGACTGACTCAGTTAGATGCTCACAAAATTGATAGATCAAAGAATTATTGTATATGCTTCTCAGAGTCTGCTTGGATTCACATTTTGTCCTTGACAATGTAGAAACAATAGATATTTTCTCCTCAATGGAAACTTAAAAAAAGAAAACATTATCACTTTTAGCATGCATTGAAGTAAAATACATAAAATTCAGTATATTGGTAATTTTTACACTTGTATTTCAACTTTGGAGCACCCCATTAGGAAAGAAAAAAAAAACTAACAAAAACTCAGACTAGATTTTCCACAAATATTTATTGCTCATCTTGTGCAATCTTAATTTTATCCAGAAAATTGAAAAAAGTAGCTCCAGTGAATTCAAATATCTAAATCAAGTGCTGATATCTGCCTTTCTTTGATGGCTATGGGATCCAAAAATCTGTAAACCCTGAGGCAGGAAAAGTATTTCTAAATTTAGTGATACATCCTAGCATGACTCCAGTAATACCTAGAGGCATCAAAACAATTAAAAAATATTTTTAGTCTATTACCTGTTGATGATAACATGCATAGTATTCTCAACTGGACTGGTCTGAGAAGTAGTTCATTTTAGGTAAATTCTCTTTATGAGCCAAATGATGTGTAGTGATTGGATGTTTGAAAAAATGATAATGAGAACAAGAAATAATAATAATATGAATAAGAAGAAATGTGGTATTATCTATTGAAGATATTTTATAGTTTTATCAACTGTACTAGAGAGAAATGTTCACCTGTTGAAATATTTATTTTGTAAGACAAATAATAATGTGATTGAATGTATAAAAGACAATTAAATTTTAAAAAATCAAAAAAATCATAAAAAAATTAATGCTATGCTTTGTGTTGCTTTTAGGACATGAAAGAATTGTGTTGTAATATCGACTTGACTAAAATTCTAGAAAGATTAGTGATAAATCACAATGGCAATTGTCTTTTACCCCCAGATTATAGTATATCACAAAGAGGGCCAGCCAAGTTAGGCAAAGGTTTTCATTCTTTGTTCTAGTCAACGGGGTATCTGTTACAAATCATTGCCTCTTTGTTACGACCAAATTCTGTCAGTAGTAGCTAGAGCATTACGCTATCTTTTTTTTTTCAAAAAATTTTCAAGACCTAATGTTGTATTATACCTCTTCATGTAGAATCAGGTAAGACCCGAGGGACATGGACAGCTTTAAGCTGAAACTTGACTACTAGAGAATTTAGCTCTGTTGAGTTGAGGAGAGAAAAAGTATAGAATACTCCACTTGGAATAAGTGAAGGAAGGAACACAAGCAATGTCACTGGAAAGGCCTGGACATGTCTAAGTATAGAGAATAAATATGACAGAGAGAGCCAAGTGCTAGTAAGATAGAATTATGGATCTTCTCTTGGTTATTTTATTTATTTTATAACTTCTTTTTAAAATTAATTAGCTAGTTAATTAATTAATTAAGGTTAATTGACCAAAGAGGGAGGGAGGGATAGAGAGAGAGAGAGAGAGAAGAAAGCAAGCCACAAGGGAAGGGAACGGGGTATCTGTTATAAATCATTGCCTATTTGTTACGACCAAATTCTGTCAGTAGTAGCTAGAGCATTACGCTATCTTTTTTTTTCAAAAAATTTTCAAGACCTAATGTTGTATTATACCTCTTCATGTAGAATCAGGTAAGACCTGAGGGACATGGACAGCTTTAAGCTGAAACTTGACTACTAGAGAATTTAGCTCTGTTGAGTTGAGGAGAGAAAAAGTATAGAATACTCCACTTGGAATAAGTGAAGGAAGGAACACAAGCAATGTCACTGGAAAGGCCTGGACATGTCTAAGTATAGAGAATAAATATGACAGAGAGAGCCAAGTGCTAGTAAGATAGAATTATGGATCTTCTCTTGGTTATTTTATTTATTTTATAACTTCTTTTTAAAATTAATTAGCTAGTTAATTAATTAATTAAGGTTAATTGACCAAAGAGGGAGGGAGGGATAGAGAGAGAGAGAGAGAGAAGAAAGCAAGCCACAAGGTCAGGGACTTGAACCACAGTCAGCCAGTGCCCTTAGCCACCATGCCACCTGCCAGCCCCATGTTTTATTTATTTTCTAAGATCAATTCATCATGCGTAAATAAATTCTGCTTATGAATTTGTAATGAAATTGCATATATGTCCACTTTGACAATAGTGATTTTAAGCAAGGAAAATAGTCTTTTTGCAGGTGTATAGGATTGTTAATATGTGTTCTCTTTTTTGAATGATGGACAGATGATGTCTCTGAAGCAGTACTGTAAACACTTGCTACTGGTAATTGATAGCTATTATAGTAATATTGGATTGAATTTTATAAAATTGACAATGATCAACTGTTTTCGATATACAATAATGATTATTAGACATAGTTCAATCTATACTAATGAGTATTCTTAGAAAGGAATGCAAACATAATTCTTATGAGAACATGTGCAACTATTAAAAAAAAATTTACGTCAGAATACTGGAACACAGGGATCAGCAGTTAGCATAATGGCTATGTCGCTGGACTCCCATGTAGTTGACTGCAGTTCACATCCCAGACCCAGTGGCTTGGAACTCACGCCGGGCGCCTGTGTGTGTGTGCCCAAGATCCCAAGAGGAGAATGGAGGAGGGGGCATTGTGGCGCAGCCATCCCCCGGGGGCAGGTGATTTCTCACTTTCTATCTCTCTGCCTCTCTCTGTCTTTCTGGAGCGCACAATGCCCTATAGCAAAAACCTCTCCCAAAACAAACAAAAATGATGAGGATTTCAACTATACACTTTGAAAAGAGGTTGAATAACTTCAATCAATTAAGTATATATACCACATAATTATAAAGAAGGCATACATAAAAACTTAAAATACTTTAGAATTTTGCCTCAGGCTCAACCAAGATCCCTGACTTTTAAAATAATCTGATTTTTTCTCTCATCTGCAGATAATAGAAAACTGAGCAGCACACCTTTCAATTTCAAACCACACAAGCATTTATCATTTTAATTTTTTAAGTGTACTGATAAAGAGCAATTAAATAATCACCCAACCTCTAAGGTTATATTCAGGAAACACTGAATAAATCTTCTTGGATAGATCTTTTAAGTATGTCTTATACTACTTTTTCTTAAATTATGCTAACTTTTAAAGCAAATTATCTCTTTCTTACCTCTAGTTTTGAAGTTCTTAAAATATGTGACCACTGATGTGGTGACATGTCTTGCTACCAAATGAATTTCATTCGGACCCAGTTCATGATCAGCAAAAGCAATGACTTCAACTTCTTTCAGAGTCTCTATTTTCTTTTTCTTTGAATATTTCTTATTTTGCCATTTTTGCAATAAGGAAACATTTCCTCTGCTGTCTTCAGGGTTTCCATTTTCTTCTTCAGAAATACAGTTGATTTTTTTATCCCAAATTCTAAGCAGATTTTTCTCATTCTTTTCTCCTCCAGATATTTCAGACAAAGTATTTTGCTTTGGTATGAAAAATGGTTTCATGGTCTCTGTGCTTTCATTAGTATGTGGTTGACTTGGAAAGCCATAGTTGGACAGTACAGTATTGACAATGTTTTCTGCAGCTAAACATATTTTGAGTGGAGAAACTGCTGTCTGAATTTGGTTTGGCTCAACCCGTGGTTTAATGGTCTCATAATGAAACACTCTTGGATTTTCACCTTTTCCCATTTCTATGAATGACATTACTTGCTGTAATGATGCTTCCGTAGAGTCATTTGCTTTCTTAAACATTTTTTGTAAAACACTGCCTTCAGGGAGAAAGTTATTTCCTCTCATGGCCTCGTCCACATGGCCAAAGTTAGATTTCTTTGGGCTGTGGTCTCGTATTTTGTTTCTAGAACATGGTGATATAGTTTCTGAATCAGGCATTTCCATTGGCTCTGAGATTTTAATCGTATCTTCTAAAGAGGATCTGATATATGAGGAAAAATTGGCTGGAACTCTGTACTTTGCTTTAATATCTTCCTCTGCATAGAACACCAAACCATCTACATTCACTTGTTGAGGATTATTTCCCAAACTAGCTTCCTTTGACTTTGATGTGGGCATTTTTATTTTAGATGCTAATTCAACCTGATTAACAATGTAAGCATTTTCAGTTCCAGGGAATGTACTTTCCTTTGGAAGGTTTTTGATCAAAGATTCACTGAAATTGGTACACTGGTCCATTAGTGTGCCAATGATCTCACTTGCTACAGTGTTCTCTTTCAGTATGCTAATTGAAGATGGCTCCATTTGGCTTATTTCTTTGTCTAATTTGTTTTTAATTACACCAAGCATGTCATTGACAATAGTAACAGCATAGGTAAGTAATTCTGAATGGAATGAATGAGCCTGGAGGAGGGTGCTCTGTATGTTATCCTTGGAAATAGTTGTACTTGATTTGGATTCATCAGCAAAGTTTTTCAGTGGTTGTAATTTTGGCAACATCTTTTTGCTTAATAATCTCTGTTGGACAGGAAAGAGATTTTCTATAGGCAGTTTGACTATTTCAGAAAACTCGTATTTAGAGATATGTTTAAACTGTAAGTCCACAAATGACTCTAACATGTTTAAAACTCTTTCTACAATATCTCGAACAACATGGTTGCTAGAGCTCATAGAAGTTTGTTCATTTGTCTTTGTGTTACAGATTGGTAAACTCCTGAGGCTCTGCTTGTTTGGAAAGCCATATTTACTTTTAGCAGAAAGATGTTCTTTCTTGTTTGCTAGTGCTTCTTTACTATCTGGCGTAGGCATTTGAGACAAAAAGCATAGCTGTAATTTTTCAAATAGCATTTCAACAATTTCCCTTCCAAACATATTAATTTGTGCTTTAGTATTCTTGGCCCTAGGAGAAACTCCTTTAAAGTGATTATAGAACCTGCTTTTATAATCCTCAAGAGGAGGCAAATTTAAAAGTGAAAGAGAATATTCTAATTCTTTGGCTTTTATTGAAATTTCAGTCAAAACATTTTCAGCTATCATCAGTAGCTTACATTTTTCATTTTCCATGTCATTTGACTCTGTTTGCCATTTGTCAAACATTTTTTTAAAAATACCTTCTTTCGGAAAGATCTGTTCTAGCTGTGAAGATACATTCTCTAAGTAAAAACATGCTTGTTGTTTGGCAAGGGACCCTGAATCTTTGTTTCCCTGTGAAAGTTTGAGATCATTCAAATATGAGAATTTTGTTGAATGAGCCATATTGTGGTTATTCATAGCATATAATTTTTGCAAAACTGAACTAACCATTTTACCTGCTGCCATAATTTGATCAGATGGCAAAGCTTTTATATTTGCCATTTCTCTAGTTTGCTTCACTTTCTCAAATTCTTTCAAAATTATTTCTAAGATAATACTTATTATATCCTTGGCATATGTTTTTAGTTCTGAAGTGGGCAGCCTTTTTTCCAGTAAGTTTTTGGCATCTCCTATTGATAGGACATGTGGCAATCCGATGGCGATCTTAGACTGGGTTTCTCTGAGAGTCTTCTCTCCAAGACCAAACTTGGTCTTGCTTTTGACCCTAGCACCACTAGGTCCTATGTGTGGTTTTGTTCTAAATTTGGGCAAAGGCGTACTTTTTGATTTTGCCTTTAAACTTGTTTTAAAGCCTAGTCTGGGACTGCTCTTAGGGCTGACTTTAGAACTATAGAGCCTTAGTTGTTGCAACTCATCAGAACAGCCTTCAGAGGACAAACATTCTTTAAGATGAAGTGAGATGAAATATGTGATCTTAGTAAGAACTATTTGCACTAAATCTTTCCCCACTTGCAATGGCGAATATTGACAAATATTGTCTTCTAACACAGAGACATTTTGACTGTCTGCATAAACTTGTGATATCACACATCTTGAGGGATTACTTCTTTTTTCTGTTTGGTTAGTTCCTCCAGAGTACGATGTGTTTATTGGCAAGGCATCATTGTCATCAGATGTTTCTGTTTCTCCTCTACTTTTGTTATTTTTGTATAATGACATTTCAACTACGGAGTACATTTTTCCTAAAACGCTTTCAACTATGTCATTTGCTACGCTGTTGATATGTGACTGAAAAACCAAATTTTGTGGTACGTCTGATGTTTTAATTTTAGAATTAGATGTAAAGTGGTGAAACTCATCAAACTGAGGCAATTGGCACATGATTTCCATTACTCTTTGATGTAACTTATTCAAAAGTTTTTCCACGGCACTGTGCAATTCAGTTCTTTCCTTTTGTTTTGATTCTCCATTTCTCATAAATATTTTCTCTAGAACAACCCTTTGACTTTCCTTTGCCATTGTCATTTGATTTTGTCCTAATGGACACTTTGAAAATAGAGACAATTCGATGTTTTCTTTCTCTCTGCATTCTGCCAATATTTCATTTGATGCAGTTAATTGTGAAAAGTTAGGATTCTCTTTTGAGTAAACACTAATTTCCTTTACAGATCTTTTGTCATGTAAAATCTTTAAAATACCATTGATAATTTCACTTACAATGATGTTTTCTTGGAATGCAATACTGCTTGGAAATGGATACCTCTTTTGGATTTCCAAGTCTAAGTCATTTTTAATAAGCTTCAAAATGGCACTGGAAATGATATCAGCATATTCCTTAAGGCTAGCTGGTGATAGATGAATTGTGGATCCAAGTTTTTCTCGGTAACTGGCAAAAGTTGAATCTGTGAACTCTTGGCTGAGAATGGTTTCAGTTGTTGATATTTTCAGGACATTTATATCTGATTCCACTTGGCTTGAGTCATGAAAGGCGGTGTCATCTGGTTTATAATTTTCCAATACTGGGCTAACAAATGACTTTTCTTTAGGCTGGAAATCAAGAGTAATTAACGAGTCTATTCTTTCTGTGGCAAAAGATTCTAACCTACTGAAAATAGTTTTAGTAATGAAGTTAGCATTTTCCTCACATGGGTCAGGAGCAAATTTCTTGGCATCTTCTTTTTCTACTACAGTTATTTGATTATTAGCAGAATAAGCTGATTTGTGACTTCTTGAACATGGAACACATTCTGTTTTTATTTTATTTTTTGACTGTTGACACTCTGCTTTTGGAAACATCTCACAGGAGGTTTGGGGCAATCTTGCAAATGTAGAATCTTTTGTATTTATGCCAAGCATAACAGCAGAATGGAGACTATGCAGAACGATATCCACTATATCACTGGATATCAAAGTGACATCTGATTTAGGAACTGAGGGTTTAAGAATAAACTTATTTGCACCCTTAATGAACATTTCAGAATTTGCTTCTGAATGTTTACCAGTTATGCTACATTTTAGAGTGGGTGTGGCAAATGAGAGGTTATTTTGATACAGTGTTTTTTTGTAAATATCACATAAGATATCTTCAATAGTGTCTTGTATTTGAAACTGAAGGATTTTTCGATATTCTCTCTTATTGACTAGCTTTTCAATAATATCTTCTTGCTGATATGCATCAAACTCTTTGTCAGAGTTGTTTTTGTCACATTTGCTCTTACATGATACAGCATCTAACACTGTCTCCACAATTCGACTTGCAATACTTTCAGAAACCACAACATTTTGAGTTAAGGAAGGCTTTTCTCTTTCTTTATCTAACTCATGTTTGATTCCTTCTAAAATTTTTCTAGCCACTACTTTTGCATAAGTATTTAATTTAGAGAAAGATCTCTGACATAACAAGTTGGTCTCTCCTGAACTATTATGATCTACTGGATAACAGGTAAATTGCTCATCAGAATACGTATCATTGGCTGATAATGGTTCTTTGCTCAATGGACTCTTATCCTGTTCACTAGTTACAGCCATTGGAACTGTGATGTTGACTTGGGGGCAAAAGAAAGATTTTACTTTACAAGTAGTAAAAGTTTCTAAATTTGTTAATATTGCCTGTATAATATCTTCAACTACATTTATCTTGCTCTGTTTGTCAACACTGAATCTGGACTGATGAGTCCAAGGATTTCTGTCCAACACAGTAGCAGAGGACTTTCCTTGATAGGTCTGTTCATGAAAAGAAACATTTGCTGAAAATGTGATGGTTTTTTGCCTATTTTCACTTACATTACGTTCAGTCACAGCAGCTGAATAAAGTTTATGAAATACAATTTTAACAACATTATCTGCCACTATGGTTACATCTGTATCAGATACTAAAGGATCCATTATTTTATTCATAAATTGAAGAGATGTTTGAGCATCAGGATTGTGAGGTGTGACACTAAAATGAGAATGGGAGAGAGGAAGCACATTTAATTGACTGATTAAAGTGCTTTGAAAAATTTCATTCAAAATATTTCTTACAATAGGGATTATTGGAGATTTATGTGGTTCTTTGAGTTTCATTTCGATTTTGTTTAGAGTTCTTTCTAGAACCCTTTGTTTAAGAGAATTAGTTTTAGTTTCTTCTATTATGGGTGTTGTCTCTCCAATGAATTCTTTCTCTGTATTTCCATCATCTTCTAGAAATGAATCTGATTCAGCTCCTCCAGGAAGAAAATTTCCGTAAGTTGGCCTATACCGGTAAGTTTCAATGCCACTCCCTTCGGATTCAGTTTCATTAAATATATCTGAGGATATTGCATCTAAAATTAAATTTACTATATTCTTAAGCATTTGTGTCTCAGGTGGCGGGTTTTTTATATTTGTCCTCAAATCAGGTGAGTTCATATTTAATTCTGTGTGAATAGCCTTCAAAATAGCACTTGATACCTTCTTCGCATGCATGAATAATGCAGACTGCAGTGGTTCTTCATGTGTGCCTGTGGAAACACTGGTACTTCCACATTCCCAGTCCATTTTATCACTCTTTTTATTTCCATCATTACTAACACCCAGAGTTTCTAAATTTCCATTGGCAAACCCTTCCAGTTTATCAAAAACCATACTAAGAATATCTGAAGCTACAGATTTTAGTTTATTTGAGTGCATTCCTTTTGTGTTCTCTGTTCTAGCAGTGATAGGGACTATATTTTTTGCCTTGTTTTTAGTAACTTCTGTATTACCATCCTGAATCATTCTGGAAACTATGTTGGAGATCATGTTGGTACATTTGGCCATCTCCTCAATAATTGAATCATATGATAGGCTGTCAATGTCAAGAAACTCTGAGACAGCATTAAACCCAGAACTTACAAAACTGGTATCTGTGTCAATACTACATAATTTTGCTAGGATATATTCCAAAATTGTTTTGGATATGAGCTGAATATTAGACTGCAATGCAACAGCCAATTCCTGATCTTCCTTCATCTTTTCTCTGTCTTGCTGACAACAGTGTGGCTGAGAGTGAGGATGTGTTCCAATTAACTTACTTAACATTTCATGGAGTGTCTCCCCAATTCTGTCCAACACTTGCAGTTTGGCATTTTCTTTGAGATCATTTCTATTAATGACACTGTGGATTGTACAAGGTGTAGCCAAAAGTTTGAGAAAAGATTTTTTATCCTGCTTATTTAGCAAAATCTTTTGTTTATCAATGTTGTCAGATTCACATGAAGTTGCAGACATTGGCTTATCTTCAGGAGGTAAGATATTTCTTTGATCTGCATGTCCATTTGATAACAGATCACAAATAAAAGTTAATAATGGACTTGATATACTCTCATCATTCAGATTTGTTACAAAGGATTCTAATTTCTTGTCAGCATTGACAAAAAGTCCTTTACCTGTGAGGGATTTGGTATGGTCTGCCACAAGATTTAGTTTTTCCTTATTCAGTTCCAATTCATTCTGGATTGCATGCAAAACAATGTTTACTACTTTAGTTGTATAGGTACTAAGTTGAGATTGTAATGAAGATTGCTTGTCAAGGGAAGATTTGAAGTCCATTTGCAATTTCGGACAAACAAAGGACTTTAGCCTTTTAAAAATTGTATGAATGATCTTATCACCTATGTGATCCACAGGTTTAGGTTCACTTTCTCCAGAGTTTAACCAAGATGAATTTTCAGGTTCTACATTAACTGAAGATAAATATTTCATTTTCTTTTCACTGTCAAACCATATTTTTAATGGCTTTTTATTTGGTGCCTCTTTGAACATATGGGGACTAACAGAATTATCTAGAGAAGTTTGATGAACTGATGATGACATAGAACTTTTAGTGGTATTGGAAATGAAGCTTGATGCCTTATGAAGTATATTTAACACAGCCTCTGTTATTTCTTGAGCCACTGTACTAATTTCTGACCTGGAGAACATCTGGTACATGCATTCTCGATGTGACAGTTTTTCTGAAACATGTACTGAAGCTTCTTTGCCAGTACGGCTGTCTGAGTGATCAGGAGGAACAGAAGATAGGTCCTTGAGCAATTCTCTTAAAATACTTTTAATTATGTTTTCTGAAGCCTTTTGTATTTGATGCTTTTGATCTTGATTAAAAACTGGAATGTCTTTACTTAAACAGGGTTTTTCCATGAAAATATCTTCATTATTAGATGGTAACTCAGTCTTTAACCCCCAATCATGAAATGCAACTTTGTTTTGAGAAGCAGGCTTTGTAGGTGGTTTGATATTTCTTTTGTACTCAAAACAATTGTTTCTCTTTTTAAACCAGTTTTCGGGAATCTGCTGTTGTAATTTTGCTTTTTCATCTTTGAAAGATGAATCAAGCACATTTTCCACAATTTTTTCTATTTCTTCACTATCATCTTCAGAATAAAGAACCATGCCTGGAACATTAATAGGTGGAAATGGTCTTCTGGATCTAGGTTCCTGAGAAAATCTAGTGCCAATGACTCTGTACTTTTCTTCAATATCCAATGGATCTCTTAGTTTAGGTCGTTTGCTTTTTTGAACTCCTGCTTTCACTGGCTCCTGATGGAGCTCCGTGAAGATATCATCGAGTAGTCGAAGGAGTACTACTGTTTCTTCAGATGCAATAAGTCTCTCATTATTCAGTTCAGTTTGTACATAACCTAGGATAGTACTGACTGCATCCTCTATGTAACCAAGCAAAGAGGACTGGGAAAAAATATTTGTAATTAAATGTTGTATTTCTTCTTTGACAATTAAATTAGATGCATTAGGTTTAGAACTAGATTGTTTTTCACCATCTCTTTGAAGGCATCTGTAAGCTGGGTCTGTCTTATTTTGCTGATGGTAAAGTTTACCTGTATCTTCAAAATGAGGAAGTTTGTTTTGCTGACAAGATGTCAGTGTCATCAGCTTTTCTAAAATGGTGTGCACCATATCCTCTGCTATTTCACACATAGGTTCCAAAGTATAAGGTGGTGAATCTTTTAAAACTTTCTCATTTGGTAATATGAGACCTTCCCCACTGGTTGTTACGCTTGGCATACCGTCATCTGACAAATCTTCTTGTGAAAATATCTCTACACACTTTTTCTCAACTGCACACTCTAGCTTCTCAAGCATATTGTCCACAATTTCAGAAGCTACTGAACAAATATCAGCATTGGAGAGCAAATCTTCTTTTTCAGGCTCGCTTTGGTCAACAAAAACTTCAGCAGTGACAGAAGAGAGGGAGGGAATGGCCTGAGTTAAATCAGACATTGTTTCTTGAAAAATGCTTTCTAAAATCAATTGAGTTTCCTCTTTCAAGTGACATTTAAAATTAACAAAAACATTCTTTAAATTCTTTATCTCCTCCATGGCTTTTGCTTTTTTATCATAAAACAATGGACTCCCTAGGCCATCTGTTTCAGTGGTAGCATCTTTAGACTTTTTGGTGCCTGTTTCAACTGATGCTAAAAGTTGACTATCAGATTTGCAACTTCTGACCTTAGGATATGAATATATTAAGTTAGCTTTATTATATTTCAGTCCAGAAGTTATAGATTGCCCTGTCTTGTGATATGTTTTTCCCACAACTGTTCTTTCCATGTGGGCAGAGGCTCTTAAAGGTGTGGTTGGTCTCCTTACTGACACATCAACTGAAAATGCACAGGGCTCTGCATGAAATGTTTTTGTTGCTGCAGTTGTGTAACTACCATATGTAAACTCTTCACTGCATGTGCTACAGAAACTTGAACTATCTGAAGAAAGGACAGAGTCATCAGACACTGGGTATGTATGATTTCGCAGCCTTTCTTCATACTTCGTGATGGCTGGGTATAGTATACTGGTCACTGTAGCCACGACCCAGGTCATTACATTCTGAATTATACTATTCAATTCTTCAGAAGTTACCTGGAAAGGAGGCAGGCAAGGATGAAAAGAAAGTCATGCAACAATTTATATTCTGGAGAGAGAAGATAGTATTTAATTTTTTATATCAAACAATGTACAGCTAGAATAGCATCATGGTTTATGTAGAACATATAGACAAAGAATGTATTTAAAATTTTAGATTAATACCAAGATACTTCATTCTGTAATATGATAAAGTATTTTCTGCATAGATATAATTTTATTCAAAGTCCCTCAAAAGTCTCCTTCTCCTTCAGCATTTATTGCTGGGATAAATTAACTTTGGGTTAAGGAAATAGTTGCTAAAGTGTTATCTAGGCATATAGCATGCAAATATTTTGGCAAGTGTGGTTCTTATGATGCTGTTAAAGTTTTTAAAGTTGCACAAAATTTTTTCTAATGAAATATTTCTCAAAACAGATGCAGTCATTATGCAGTCATTATATTTGATGCAGTCATTTTATTAGATATGAGGCTAGAAGATAAACTACCACCTACCTCCCCATTCCCTTCCACAAGGCTAAGACTATGACCTGTGTATATGGAAGTGACTTAAGCTAATTGCTAAGAATAATTTGACAGACAGTAATAAAAGTTTATGCTTTATAGAAATTGAATATTTTGATACTCAACAGCGAGTATCAGTGAAAACTAGCTTAGACAAGAGAACTAAGAGCAGATGATGAAGTGAAAAATAACACTTTAGTTTTCAAATTATTAACTAGACTAGTGAGAAATGTACACGTGTCAGAATATTCACTTTGCAAGCTAAGTAGCATGTGATTGAATGCATAAAATAAATTGAAATTTTAAAAAAAAATTAAAGGAAAAAGAAAGTTAAGTTAGTGGTATAAAAAAATAGCTAACCTAAGAGGTGTGAAGTGGGGGCTGGCAGGTGGTGTGATTGTTGAGGCACTGAACTCCCACATGGCTGACTATGGTTTGAGTCCTGGAACTGGTGTCTTGCTTTCTCACTTTCCCTATCTCTCTGTATCTCTGGTCAAACTAGAAAATAGTAACAACAAACAAGTAGATAAAATAATATTTTTTTAAAGAAAAAAACAGTATTTTAGAATTAAAAATAATAAATCTATGGAGGCTGAGCAAGGACATGGAAGTGGGAGGAATCCTTAGTAGGAGTTGAAAGTATAAGGCCAGGAACCAGATATGAATGACTGCTTCCTTAGTGGTCACTGGTGTTACTATAGATTCAAACTGGTTCAAGGATAGAAACAGAATGCACCTGTAGAATGTCTACAAAACTCTACTTACTTACTGAAAATATATTTGGAGCTTGCAAAGGTCATCTTGTTTATAATAAAGTAGCAGGGTTTTTTCTTATTGTTATAACTCTTAAAACATACATTTTATAAACACGAGAACTTGGCAGCAAATCCTGGAAGGCTGGTATGTAGGCACCAGTGTAAACAATATCACTCCTGTAATGGGGCTGTTCACACCCAAACTATCCCCCAAACTAGTCTTTTTTAATGTTTCAGGGCTACATTTGAAGAATATTTAACATCTGTGCAGCAAACTCTCTTGGTACATTTGAGAGCATACAGGAATCCTTGGAAAATGTCATTTTATCTGGCTACAACACCAATATCCTAACGTATGTTTAATTGCTTATTGGACAGATCATGGCTAGTGCTATAAAAAACAATTAAGTATGACAGCATATGTTGTAAAATATTTTTCATGCATAAACCCATTTGAATAAAATATTTTAAAGAATAAAACTTAATTTTAGCAGAATTATTCTAAATAGACAATAAAACATATAAAATATAAACTAAGACTACTTATATATATAATTACAAGACATAATAAGTAATAGATATACATTATTATTCTTAGCTTAAGTGTAGAAAATAGTGCCCAAGCTGGATGTACAAACAAGGGGCATTGCTAAAGTTTTCCATGCAGTGAAACATGGTAAATAGAAGCTTATTTTTCAATTGTTTCCCATTATTCTAGTAAACTAAGAAATACTACCTTGAGTCAATATTTTTTTTTAATATTTGCTGGAATAGTATGTCATACCGTATCTTGTTTTCACACTTCTGCTCTTTATTAACTTATCTGTCTAGATCCAGAATTGAGCTTTATAAAAATATATGAGCTTATCTTTGCCTGTTCCAAGTATCAGCTCATAGGTGATTGGGTACCTTTTTATGTACTAGGTCCATTCCCTTGAAATATGCTAAAGAAGAATCCAGGCATTCCAGCTTCCCTACTACTGAACTGACCAGAAATGTTTGCAGTCATGTTAATTAGTGGTTTCCCATGATACAATGGACTGTGATGTTCAATGCTGTTCACTGTAGCATGGTGCCTTAATGTTCTCCCATTCTATGAGACCCTTTTCTGAGGGGCCAACATTGTCTGCTGATAACAACTTTGGGTCACCACAAAATACAATAATTAACAGAAAATAAAATTCAATGAAGTAAAAAGAGCAGAGAAGGAGACCAAGTAATATCAATAAAGGACTCTCAAAGTTACTTGATTCTCAATATTTTACTGTTATGACAAATTGTTCAGAATCACTAATATGCTGCATTATGAGAAGATTTTATAATACATACTTTTTCTTGCCAGCAATTTTGTAAGAGGTTCTCTTGCCTATAATGAAGATTGAGTGTTTAATTAGTTATTATTTAGTCAAGAATTTCTGAAACTTTCCCCAAATTTCCAATGTAGTCATTTTATTTTTTTCTTACATTTCAGAGTTTCTCTACAGAATTCAAGAGGAAAATTAAACTTAACTTTTTGTCAACTCCTCAAATTTACCTCCTAAAGTATCAGTTCCTGGGTTTAGATATATGCTTTATGACTTATGGGATACCAACTATTGATGCTACGTAAATCATTTATTCAAATGCCTGCATGTTTGAGGTACGTTAGCAATGCTTACTTTTTGGTTCTCTAGAAAACAACATAGGATTTGTAGGGCAAGGTCAG